>NW_009195118.1:0-44071 GCF_000690835.1 Fulmarus glacialis | reverse complement strand
GCGTCGCCTGCCCGCGGCTGTGGGGACCTCTTCGTAGGTGGTGGTCCCTGGGGAGGCGTCTCGGCCTGAGCAGGGCTGGGCGCAAGTACCTGTGCGTGAGCTCTGGGAGGCCTTCTGCAAGCAGGAGAGCTCGGGTTTGGATCCGGAGTGAGGTTGGCGGTTAGATGCCGGGGAGGACGTAAGTAAGGTGCGGCGGAAGAAGAGGGGTAAAGACACCCAGTTTCTGGTGAGGCGAGGCAATGGTAGCAAACTGGTAGAGCACAACCAAGAGCCAGCTCCTTTATGAAGACACTCACGTAGGTGAGTAGACCCAGCCATCAGAAAAGGCTGTATTGTCAGGAGATAGCGTTTTACCACTTGAACATTGGGTAGACATCCACTTAGTGGACAGGCTTCTGCATCAGCTTCCTTTTATCATTTTCACTGTGCATGTTTAAATACTTGCCTGAGTAAGGAATGATGCTTTTAGAGGCTTGACGGCTTTCTGAGCCTCAGCAACGTTAAACTGGTATTTCTAGGTGTGATTAGTGAGAATAGTACTAACGAAAAGATCAAAAAAGTGTGTAGAAAGCAGTTTATTTTCTGCATCTCTTGTTTACTTAGAATATGTTGTGCTTGTAAAAATACTGGAATTTACTTCCTACGTGTTACCTGACCCACAGAGTCATTTGTACATCCCATTTCCATGGTAGGAGGCGTAAAGCTAGGGTGAACTGAAATCTGTTCCTGTTCGTTTCCAAGGGGAGACAAAGCATTTTTGAAAATGTCACCCAATATGCAAAAGTAAACACTGGGGAGAAGAGTTTTAGTTTAAACCCTGTTTAATGTAACATGCCCGATTTCTAATTCCTTTCTTCAAAAGTTTAACTGCAGAGCATTGTGGCTACTAATTGCTAAAAATCACTCAATATCAGGAATTCTTTTGCTTCACATGTTGTTCTGTGTGAAGAGGTGGTATAATTTGTATAATATTTGTTCTAGTTCTCAATGCCCTTCATTTAAAACATGATTTTTTTTTTTTTTTTTTTTTTTAAGCTCTGAAATGGGATGCTGAAAATTTCATTCAGCACTGTAATCATTCATGGAGCGTTGTTTTATTTAGAAGCTAAGGCTAGCAGGTGGTGACAAATGATGTGTAGCTAATGTGCTGCGTAGTGGGGATGACTAACTATGCTGTATGCACTATTCCAAACAACTGTTGGATCCTAGACATTTTCGGGCTTAGGGGAGATGTGAAAGATTGTTGGAGATGCAGATCCATTTTTGAACTAGAGAGGTGAACTCTCTGGAATTGTTAAAGGAACCACTGAGTGCTTGCTCTGATAAAGTCATCAATGTAGAAGAAAATTGGGATAAATGAAGCTTCATCCCTTGTTCTGTCAAGAAAACTGAACTGAAAACTATATGAAGTAACACAGAAATAAAGTTTTTCTTGAATTGAGGGCTCTTGTATGGCATTTCCAATGAACTGAAAGCATCTGGTAAAACAGTTATGTAGAGCTGAGAGCTGAATGGCTCTTTCATACATGTCTGTGTCCTTTATTTGCATGCACATACTCATCCTGCAGATACTAATGTGAAAAATCCCCTATTATTCAGTTGGGTTGCTTGAGAGTGCAAAATAAATGTGGCATTACTCACTGCTCGTCTTTTCCCTTTTCTTCCCTCTGTTTCAGACGTCTCACCCATCCAGTCAAAGGATAAAGCAATGGGGTGTAGAGAACTCATCTCACACCTGCAGTTAATTCAGATGAAACTCTTTGAAGCACATGGGTTTCTAAAATCTGTGTGTGAATAAACAAATGTTTTCTCAGACACCAGGGCTGATTCAGGAATGATTTATGAGTAGCAAGGAGGGCTATGCGATAGGTAATTTATTTTCAATCTGACTGAACTTACCCAGAATTTTGCAAAATGAAGATTTTTATTTGTGCCTTATCCAACCTGTCCAAGCTGTCAGCAATGAAAAAGTTGCAGAGTATGAGATGATCATAGATGCTTTTCTCCCAACAGATAATTACAGTTATGACAAAAGTTACATTTGTCTCAGATGATTTCTGAACAAACACTGTATGTTTCAGAAGGGTCTCTGAGAGGCCAGCTGAGGCAAAAAAAGAGGGTGCAGGAGGTGCTGACTTAGTTCTGGAGACATTTTAGAGAAGAGGTACAGGAAAAGAGCATGTAGTTTATCTGGAGAGGTATGTAGGACTCCAGTAAAGAGCGAAGTCTGATATTTCATCTTAAGAATCAGAAGATGCCCCTGAAGTTGCAGCATTTTTTGTTAAATCATTTCATCATATCACCTCTTTTCTCACCTGTCATTTCTTGACTTCAATTATCAAAGCTTTTTTGGCAGTCCAGCAGTGTTCATTTGTTCCCTTTTAATATGGCTCTTTCTTCTGCTTGTTCTGTCTAGGGTCCAAAAGCTTCCTTAGTTTGAGTGTGTAAAAGCTTAAAATGGTGGAGTGCTCTCTGTGCAGGGAAACTATTTCACCTGATCAGCGATGTAGGACAGCAGGGCAAATATATCTTAGGAAATGTGAAGATAAACTGAGTACTCAGAGACTGGGAATTTTTTATGTACTTTAGTAATAATATTGGTAAGCTTCATCAATATTTATCCAAGCTTTGTTTGTTGTCTGTCTTACAGCAACATGTTATCCAAAGTGCAAAAATGGTGGGGAGTGTCTCAGACCTGGAAAATGCAGATGTCCACCTGGCTATGGCGGTAGATACTGTCATAAAGGTAAGACCCAAACAAGCGATAGCTTGGAAAGACAAGGAGTTTGAAAACAGATGAAATTAATTTGGGACTCCTCAAGCCCAGGATATAATGCACTTTGAAATAATGACCTTAATTCCTTAGACCTCTGACTTTACTGTCAAAAAATGCATGGCCTAGAGGATCAGCATGCTTACAGGAGAATGGGGTGGAGTATATGTACTGAAATGTGCTGTGAGAATTTTGTCCCTTGGAAAATACTTTGTTTATGTGTTATGTAAATATGCTGTTTAGCTCTATAACAGACTCTTTCTAAATAATGTAATGAGATGATTTGTATAGATACATATTTCTGCATTAGGTGGTTGAAACTTTCGTGTAGTATCTGCAAGATGGTACTATTGATGGCAAGTCGCTAAAGATATGCGTGGCAATGTATTGTTGATAGGTAATGGGAGATGACAGAGATGAGGAGTAGCAAAGACCAATTTTTATGGTTTTGTGAAGCCTATTGAATATATGCATGGATTGGAAAAGGCAATCCAAGAAAACATTGTTATGTTGTTACGAACTGATCAGACTGCTGATGATAACTTGAGTTCTGGGATAAAAGGGGAAGCAAACTTGAAATAGTTTGAGGGGAAAATGATGTAGTAGGCGAGAGATCCCCATAGACTGAAGGAAAAGAAAGCATTGTTTTCCTTTCAGAAGAAAAGCCTCAACCTGGCACTTAACAAACTTCTAGAAGTTCGTTTTGAACAGACGCTGGTAAATTAGTTGGGCAGTCATCGCTGTGCTGAGAACTTAATAAGCATTCTGTCTGACTGTGGTCACAGCAGCTAGCAACATCTCACAGGCTTCTCTACTTATGCTTGATGTTTATTCTGTGGGCATTTTCTTTATTTCCTTCAAATATGAAATAGCTACAAGAGTTTACTTGGAGTCTAACCTAATGGGTACTTGGGGAAGGAAATTGACTAGCTTCTGCAGCTCTCTGGACTCTTGTTGTTCGGTTGTCTGGGTTTGTTTTTTTTTGTTTGTTTGTTTTATTTTTTAATAAAGCTGCATTTGGTATTTTATGAAGAAAGCATGACCTGAGTGTACCTAACGTGGTAACATCTGTCTAAGTTTGCAGAAGCTTCTGTAAGCTGAAACTGTAGTTCTGGGATGTTAACTAGACTGAATGGGAATTCAACTGCCAGTGGTAATAATTTGATAATCAAAATTATTAACATTATAGAGGAATAAAAAAGGTGGACATCTTCTAATGAAGATCTGTATAACACAGTACTGTTGTGTAATGCATTAGGAAATAACTATTCATTTTGAGTAGACATAACAGTGTTGACAGCAATGAGGTAAACTGGAGCATGGTCAGCTTCATTTTCCAGCAAAAGGATTTTTTTTTTTTTTTTTTTTTTTAAATTTCTTAAAAGCCAACTGAAAGTGTAGGTTTGTGGGGTCTTACAGGGACCCCACAAGAAAGGGGAACTTGATGTTCTCAGAAGAGCCTAAATCAGCAGCAAGGTAAGAATTACTACTTAAATAGAAAAAGCAGAGTGAGGATTCAATTCATGCTAATGCTACAGTCTAGACTTGGATTTGTATCTGAATAAAAGTCCTACTTGTTTTTATTATCATGTTATCCCTGTAAGGCAAAGGATGTGCTTGTGCTCACCTTTAAGGTGGAGTACTGTGGCATATGGAGCCTGGATGTACAAACTTGCAGTGTGGTGCAATGTGCTATTACAGAATCACACAGAATCACAGACTGGTTGAGGTTGGAGGGGACCTCTGGAGGTCATCTCGTCCAACCTCCCTGTTCAAGCAGGGCCACCTAGAGCCAGTTGCCAAGGACCATGTCCAGGTGGCTTTTGAATATCTCCAAGGATGGAGACTCCACAACTTCTCAGGACAGCCTGTGCCAGTGCTTGGTCACCCTCACTGTGAAGCCATGCTGACTATTCCTGATGATTTTCTTGTCCTTAATGTGCCTGGAAATGGTTTCCAGGATCAGTTGTTCCATTACCTCACCAGGGATTGAGGTGAGGCTGACCGGCCGGTAGTGCCCTGGGTCCCCCTTGCCCTTCCTGAAGATTGGAGTGATATTTGCTTTCCTCCGGTCTTCAGGCACTTCTCCCAGTCACCATGATCGATCGAAGACAATCAATATTAAATACATTAACTTACACTGTGTGACAAAGAACTATGCAAACAAGCTTTGAAGAGCTTTTGTAGCTGTCCTGGAGTTGACTTGCATGTCCTTGCATGTTCAGCATTTGTGCCAAAAATCTGTTAGCTGAAAATCATGCTCAAAACTTGTGGTAGAACAGAGATTTGGACTTTTTTCTACCAAGTATCAAGCAGACATCCCAACTGTCCATCGTTATAGTGAAGGATAGTTGTTTCTTTTCAGTACAGTGAAGGTGGTATATACATTTACATTCATGCTTGTGAAAGGATGCATTTGATTGTACAGAACAGTGATAATGCCATATTGATATTTCAAAGATGGTGCGTACCACAGTTGATACCAATCATATGTCTGCCATAAATGATGCTTCATGAATGAGGCCTTCAGAGCTTTGATGTGTGAAACGATTCTGGAATGAGGAGGCTGACTTAGATAGTTGGCCTTTGGGAAGGCACCACTCAACTTGAATATGGTCATGGGTTCACTTGTCAAAGTAATATCCCCTTCTCTTCTTCCTCTTGTTATGTGTAGGTCTTGTCAGGTAAGGAAATATGTGAATCCTTGACCACATGTTACTGGCTTACCAGCTGTGATTTGGCAAGATCAATAAGAATATGCATGTTAGTAGTTACGGTAATGTAGCTGATAAACAGTGGTGTAGCTGATGAACGGTTGGTTCACAGCTGGGGAGGGGAGGAGCTGTGCCATAGTGATAAACATGTTTGTTGGTGGTTTCAGGCTAAATGCTCAACAAGCTTTTAAGTGCATGCTTAATTTTAACTGCATTTTCAGTTGGCATTTGCAGACGTGGTTGTGTCGTTCTCACTCATTCCTTATAGAACCGTGCCTTGCTCTGAATAGTTGAAATTTAGATGTGATAAAACAAGTAGTTGATGGTAGACTGGCTGTTTAAAGATAATTATTTGAAGTCCTATGCCACTTCTGAAATGCACTGTGTATGCTGTTCTTCCGCAGTAAGCTGTGAAGGAGGCTGTCAAAATGGTGGGGAATGCATCTCTGTCAATGGAGTTGTGAAGTGCCTTTGTGCTTCTGGCTGGACAGGATCAAGATGCCAAGAAGGTGGGTATCTACATTCATGAAAATATTTATATTGATTAAAAATATAACTGCAGTAACAAAAACATTTTAAAAGTATTAAGAGGCTACTAACTATGGAAATGGCATTGCATTACTACAGAAATGAACGACCTACATTATTGGTATATATTCAGATAAAATAGCGTCAAATTATTTTGCATTAAAGTGTACATCTGTTAATATTTAAACCAAAATTCTTAACACAATACATAAGGGTTTTTTTCCCATTTCCATGGTCCTGGAAATGCCTTTAGAGTTATACCAGTTGAGTATCTGGCCCGGAAGAAAATGTGTTTTGCCATTTTGATTTGTATCATCCTGAACCTTTCATTCTGTCAGGATTCTTTTGTATCAGTTTTCTAAATCCTGCTGACTTACCCATTCTTTTCTTCTAGCAATTTGTCCCCAAGGTTGTCGGAATAATGGAGCTTGTGTGGCTCCTGGGATTTGTAGCTGTCCAGCTGGATGGGTCGGTGGAGCATGTCACTTAGGTAAATGACTTCTGACATTTTTCGTTTATCCTTTTCTCTACTTGTTTGATTTACCAATATAGTGTTCAAATCTTCAGTGCCTAACAAACCTGCTAGGAAAGTATCTTAGAATAGTAAATGAGAGCTGCTTCTGCATACTGAAGATCTTACAAGTATGCACAAGGAATAGATGGCTTTTCAATTTGGTCAGAAAGACAGAACTTTTCCACTTTAAGTAAATTCAGATTCAGATTTTGGTTGTCACCAAATTCATTACTTGGTGTGTCTTGTCAGTATTTCTGAAATATTTTCTATAAACTGAGACCCCAGTATAAAAAACCAAAAATGGCCACTACAGGAACACTATCACTACTGATGTGGGTTGGAAGCTTCATTAAATTTTATGGACATGGAAAATTGAAACTTGCTTCTCACTTTGAGGATAAGTCAGCAGAATCAATTCCAGGTGCTCGTAAAAGAGTAAGAGGAAGCTGGCTGTAATCAGGATTAGTACTGACTGACATTCTTGCTGAACCACCACTTGTATTTTCCCAAATTTTGATTCAGAAAAGCAGATGATGATTATAAAAACTTTAATCTACCCTTCTCTGGCAGGGCCTTGTACGCTCATGACAGCACTGCCTTGATGCTAGAGGCTGTGACTATAAAAAGGAAAGGTTTTTTTGTTTGCTCTCTGGGAGACTGAGAGAAAGCTCATTTAAACATTTGCTTTTGAACTGGATATCATGAGTGCAAGGCCTCAGGATTAAGTCCTCTGCATTTGAAATTTTTGTGTGCCTGTGGGTATCCAAATCAGCTAGTGTTAGTTCTTCTGCAATATATATAGTCAAGCAAACGTTAACAAATAATATTTTAACATTCCCATTTGACCTGGAAAACACTTAGCTTTTGTATTCATCAGTGTATCAAGGTAGAGGGTGATATTAAAAGGTAATGGGAGACACAGAGAACTTACAAAACGCTTAGCTCCATTCCCTGCACCAGCAATAATGATGGAAGTGTTCAGGTTCTTAATGTCAAAATAATCACTGTTCCTGAACTGACTAGATCTGCATCCAGTTTGACTTCTGTTGGTACAGATGCTCATAAGCAAATTACAGCAACTGGCTTGTTACCTGAACTGGTGTGTAGCTAGGGGACAACTAAAGCTGTGCCCGCTCAGTCCTTCTCTGCTCTTCTTTTGGGGGAGTTGGGGAACAGAAGGGCAGTGTGTGAGCAACAGCTAGTATGTGGCAACTGTTTCCTCATGGATGTGGATCCAAGAACTGGTTAGGAATTGTTATTGTTCCCTCACTTTCATGGAGGCATCCATCTCAAAAATAGCCTATGCCTTAAAGAACAACAGAAATGATAGTATTTTAAAAGGGGAATGGAGCATGAATAAGACTAGATGTACTGTGGCTGTATTCCAGTGAAGACCACAATACCATAAATTGAGAGGCATTGCTTTTCAGTTCTTCCATTATGCTTTTGTTTATACTGTCCCAGTGCGGTCATCAGGGAACAATTCTGCTAGCACAGTGAGACAAAGAAGAAAAATGTTCCTGTGTTGTGCTGAAGACACACTATGTATCTGGTGTCTCATTTCAGCTCTATGTAAACTACCTTGTCAACATGGAGGAAAATGCATAGCTCCAAACGTGTGCAGATGTCGACTGCCGTACTCTGGTCTACAGTGTACAAAGAAAAGGAAGGAATGAAGCAATTTCAGCAAAGATAAGCTGCAGTTTTCTTCATGTAACTCTTCATACAGAGACAAAGTCTGCAGCAGTGGGGGACCTTAAAACAAACATGGTAACTAATTGATTTCAGGTAGCTTTTTGTCTTCATTATATTAAGTAAACGCTTTTCTGTATGAAAGAAAAGTATTGCTGATTGTAACAAAGCTGTTAAAAGTATCCAAGTGTGTGTAGTGTATGGCACACATTTTCTTCTGTTCTCATTTTTCTTCGTAAGCAAAAGTATTATGTCTTGGTTGATACAGCTGACCTTGAAATAAAATTTACTCTTCAAATAAAGTACTTTAGAATAGATCTATGCTCTTCTCGTTCCCCCCGCCCCGCTTTGACTAGAATTATTGCATTATATTAATGATGTGTTTTTAGAAAGCACATGAAACAAAACGTCCTAAATTCAGCTTATCAGAAGTGGATGTTAGTTCAAGTATAATTTACCTTTAATAAAATTACACAGTTGCAAGAGGGAACTTGCGGAGTTTGCCTCTTTCTGGAACATCAGCAAACTGCAAAGCATCGTATTAAAATTCTGGTTATTGCTTTATGTATGCTTCCTGCCCCTCCCCCCCAAGCAGATTTGGATCTTGATCAGTTAAGCAGTATTAAAAAAAACCACAAAACACAGTACTTATTCTGACAGTTCCACTGTTACTTTCTAAAAGCTTAATCCATACTGATACTCTAAAAGAGTTCTTATCTTGAATACTTCTACAATCATATTATCTGATCATCTCTCAACTTCCAATTATTTCTTTTCCTTATCCCAGTAAGATAGGGAAATGTGTTTATCTCCCTTCTGGAGATGTAGACACTGATGATTCATTCCTATTCAAGACTGTGTGGTTACAGGAGCAATATAATGGGAGGCTGCAGACTGGCAGTGAGGAAAAGCTGTGTCTGTCACAAACCACCTGTGTGGAGGATGCTGAGGCCTATCTTCTGGATGTGCTCCAGTTTGGCCTCATTTAGGTTTTGCAGCCTTTTGAAGGGGCTGCAGGTTGGACTGAGACTCCTACGTTCATTGTCCCATGTCTCATCCCTGCTGTTTCTTGAAGGCTACAGTTGAAGCAGGTTTTGCCAAAACATGCAAGTTGAATCAGTCAACTTCTGAATGATGCCCAAATCATTTTTTTTTTTGAGAGAGATTGATTTTCATTGTCTTCTAAGTGAAACTGGAATTTTTGGTGAAAGAATTTTAACTATGCATTACTTTAATCCATTTGCCTATGTATTATTTTAATCCATTTGATGGAGTAACATTGTATCTGTGTATAATCTCCCTTACCAGAACATGTAGCTTTCATAGGCAGAGTGATTTACATGGACATGTTTCTCCACGGATTACAAGCCACCGAGCATTGACAAGAAGCAAAGGAAATGGGGTCTTCTCAGTTACCAACCTTCTCTAAAAGAGAGAACCTAAGCATACGGAGGGCAAATGAAAGGCAATGGTATAGTTCATGAAACTCCTGTTTTCTGTTACCAGCAATTGCTGTGTTGTGCAGTTGAGAAGCCTTCCTCTGCACTTGCTTTGGAGGCTATTGCAGGCTTGGAGGCTGTTCAGATGAAATCTGCTACGGACATGTGTTGTGCAGGTTTTGTTGCCTGGGCAGGGGACAGAGTAAGAGGAGTGTATGGTTTTTGTGCTGCTTTTGCTGTGATACATTGGATATTTCAGACATGCTGGTGAAAAATGTGGTTTTTGCGCATGGAACAAGATGATTTCATCAACGGCTCTGGAGTAGAATTTATGATGATGAAATTCTACGTCTGTGTCACAGTTCACTATAATAATCACACCATAATTTAGAAAATCAGGAGTTAAGTTGAATACCTTAGATGACATACTGGTTGCAGGGAAGTGAATGGAAAAAAATTTATTGCCTCAGACCCAAGATTTCAGAGTAAATGAGCAGAAGAATGTAAATGCAAAGAGGCATAATATCTCAGTATTGTTCATAAAAAGACTGACTTCTACTAATAAAGCCAAAAGTGACAATAATGGTGATGAGAAGCTAAAAGAGATACTAGCATCACTAGGAGCATGAGACCAGGAGCAGTCAGTGAGGGAGACCTGTAATTGGTGTTTCTGAGCAGGCCAGAACAAATGCTAATTTAAATAGTTCCCTGTTTAGAAATGATTGAAGTAAGTAAGCAATAATTCGATGGCACACAGAATGTGATGGCATATTTTTGAAATACTGCTTGAATGTAGCACCATCTACTGGCTACAGGGTTTTTCATTGGGGTTTTTTGGTTTTGGTTTTAAGAAATGTCATTTAAATCTCTGCAATATTTAAGTGAGTTTAAAAGTGAATTTTCTAGTGGTTATTTTAAAGTAGAATAGTCTCAGAGTGTATTAGTAATGACAGTCCACGTCCCAAAATTATTATTTCCACAGTTCCACATATATTTACTAAAAGAGCTGTCAGTATTCCTTGACTTTTGTTTGTTTCCCACTTACTGGAGGATTGAACATACTAGTTACAGCATGTAATTTTGGGAGCTAGATGTATCTTCCTGTGAAAAGCTAGTTATGCATGCAGCTCAAAGGTCAAGGAAAATGATACAGAAAAGGTTACTTCCCTTATTTGTTGGAGCTAACTGTAACACCTTATACAGATGCTCTGATTTTCACTAAAAACAACTTGAAAAATTGTAGGGGTAGTGCTCTGGTTGCTCTTTTTAGAGCTTCTGTGGAAAGGTGAGAGGTGTTTCTTCTTTTTAATTTGCTTACATGTACATTTTACAATTTATATTTTCTCTTTTACTGTAAGTTGTTGTAGCAAGAATGGAGTTACTTGGTTTATCTGTAAAAGATCCTTTATTGGCTAAACTGAGCTCTGGGTGGAAGTTGAGTAAAATGACTTGACATTGCCATGCGATAAAATGACTCGACATTGCCATGCGACACCTTTACAGAAGAGAAACTGCATAAACATCTTTAGTCATTAGTAACATTTTCTAACCTCTGTGTTTGGTTTTGTATATGTACCCTGGTGTTATGTTTTATTGAGAATGTAAACTTCGGATTTTCCCATTTGGGCAAGTAATGTTTCTTGTGTATGATGGACAATCTAGTGACAAAATAGTTTCGACTAATCACATAATTACTGGGCAGTTTTGAAGTAGCTATCTTTATGCATGTATTAGTAACTTTTCTGCTTCACGTGCTTGCTCGAAAATTGCAAAACTTAGTACTGAGCATTTTTGACTACTGTAGCAAAACTCTGGATGTGCTTTTGTTCGCAGAGCTTGCATTTAGAAAATGTAAAAGAAATAATTTCTGCTTTTAGAAAAACTGAAAATAAGTGGGAAATACTAAAAGTTATGATTAAAAAACCCCCTTTATTCAGCCTAAAATCCTAGAAAGGCATATATATATTGACTCAGTTCCGTGAATTGAGGGTTGCACAAAGTCATTAACCAAAGTACTATTAACAGTGTTCCTGGCAGATGTTATCTTTCTCTTTAGCACACCACCTCTGTAACTGACAAGTGGAATGGGGGCTATTACAGTATGAGATTATGCAATATTGGTGTGTTTGCATTTTAAAAACATTTTCAGAACCTTGTGTATTCAAGCGTCATGCTGAGGCATCAGTTCCAATGGCTAGTCATAGAGATCTTTGTGAGATGACATGAGAAAGGAAACAGTTCAAGTGGAGTAAGTTTTAAATAATACAACAGTTCCCAGCAGATCAAGCTATCAGCCACTTCGATGCTCGATTAAAAAACTCTGGAAACACTGAAACTTAAAATGCAAGTGGGAAATTGAAAACATTTTTTAAATACGCCAGTCAGGCACTTGGAAATCCCTCAGGTATCATTCTGGAATGACACTAAGCTCTCAAAATGCCAGCTTACTTTGCAAAATTACTTAAGAGGACTATCAAAAGATGAGGAGAAATCTAGGCACAGAACTGCTAACAGCTATGATTTGGCAATCAGCATCCCACAGTGGCAGTAAATGGCAAAATAAGCTCCATTTTCTTCCCACTCAGAATTAGTGTATGTAAATTGAATATTGCTCAGGAGAACAGGAAGTCATGATGTTTATGTTTGGTTTAAAAAAACCCAAAACAGTAAACTTCAATGGCTTAGCCAAAGGGACGTTTGTATCTATTACCAGAGCTCAGTTGGTTGCGGCAGGAACTGAAATTCTTTCTGGAAAGAAGATGGTGGTCATCTGTAAGAAACTTCAGAAAAACTGGAATTTTATTTGTTCAAAAACTATGTGGCTGCTGGTAGGTGCTAACAGTTCATTGGAGCAATAGGTAATGGAAAAAATTCCTCCATGAAGTTTCTACAAATACTTTCTGATTTGATGTATACATATGGCATGATGTACAGCAAATTCCTCCTCTTATTAGTTCTTATTTCAAGATTCAGCATGGGTAAAAGCATTGTCAAATTTCTCTAAGAGGCTCAGGGACAAAACTTCCTCATGTTACTGAATGCCATCTCAAACCAGGGGCATAAAAGAGTCTTACAGACACAGAAATCATTCAGCAGCTGGGTACTCAACTGCCTGTGTGTAAGTAATAGAGAAGTGAGAGGAAAAAAAAAAAAAATCAGTATCTGGCTCCTGGCTACAAAGGCTTGCCATAGAAAAACCAGAATTATTCTGCATCTGGTTGACTGTTCACAAGACATGCAGCCTTGTCTCCATTGTTAGTAGCCAAGTCTTGTCTTAGGTTCCCCTTCCTTCCTCACTATGAGCTAGTCACTATAACAGACTGACGCAAATACAAGACAAAGAAGAAGAAAATAGTTTTGCTTTTCCATCTGTATGCAGCCAAATAATATGTATGTAAACAATGTTGAAAAACAGAAGGTACCATTCACAAGTGATGAAGTGCAGCCTTCTTTCCTAGAGACACTTAGCAGCTATTACAATCTTGTTCCCACAAAGGAAATCTCATAGTCCAGTTGACTACATCGAACTGCAGAATTTTGGGTTTGCATCATTCATCAAATCTGTGAGCCCAGTGAAGAATCAGAAGCTGTGGGCTTTGTGCATGAGGTAGCAAAAAATTATAGAAATATACATATGTTTTAATGACTACAAGATTGTTGTATTGAAGCTCACCAAAATTCATGACTGTAATACAAATCTTTTAAAATAATGCTTCTGGATATTCCTTTCATTTAAATAAACTCTGTAATTGCCTTCAACTCTCTTGCTATTTTCAAGTCTCATACATCCAATGCAGCATTGCAATTTAATTGATACACTCTTTTTCTTCAACGGTGATGCCTTTGTACCTTGGAGAGAAAAAAAAAAAAAAAGGTAGAAAGAAACTTTAATGACACAGCCCATTTTTATAATAAAATTTAAGAAACAATTTTAAGGAATCTCCGCTTTCCTGATATGCAGAAACACAACATTAAGTTAAATTTGTGCATAAAGCTTGTTTATTTCTTTAAGAAAATGTGCCATTTCGGTCAGTGTATGATACAGCACTGTCTGACTGATCAGCAATGTATTTTCTAGATTGAAAATATACTAATGCTTTGCAGGATATATTTATGTAAACATTTAAATCAATTTTTTTTTTTTGTTAGGTCACGTTTTGGAAATCCATATTGCAAACATTATAGTCGTATTGTCATAGGATGTGTAGTTTTATATTTTCAAAATGTGTATGTGCCTTTATTAATTGTTTCAATTTCTTAAACATATTTGCCCCATCTCTAGCAAGTTATCTGCTATCTGACCACAAATGGTATTGGCATTGTGTATCGGACTTGGTAAAGTAGAAAAAAGATCTGAATTCCCTGTAGTTTCAACTGGGAGAAACTGAGGCTGGAAGAAAGTTAAATCATTGGTCTCTTCCCTATTTTTTTACCCATTTCTCACTAAAAATGCCTGCACATCTAGCAGTCACATTTTACATTAAAAGACATAATGTGGCAAAGTACTACAAAGAAAGGAAAGATGGGAAGGATAGAAAATGCTAGTTTGGCTGCAACAGGAACTAAATGTTTTTAAAAGAAAACACAGTACAGGTGTGAACAGCAGCATGTAATTAAAGATGAATGTAAAGGAACAGCACCAGCACGCAGTGCTAAAATCAGCTAGGCTATGTCCCAACTCTACCACATGAATTCTGCTGGCACCAGAAAAGTGTCTAAATATGTTGAAATTAGAAGAAAAGAAACATCACAGATGATGTGAGAAGAGCAAATGTCACAAAAAAGTTAGTTGTAATGAAATGTTTAATTAAATTACTTCAGTGAGTGACTGTCAGCACTCAAGCAAAGGAATACAACAGAAGATTACCTGACAAAACAGAGAAATGGTCATCATTCACTATAATGCAAAAAAGTAAAGCTATTCCCAAAGTTACACTTGGGGATAAGGAACGTTTGAATAAAACAGGGATGAACTGAGTGCCATTAGTTGGTTAGTTGAAAAAGATCAGGGCTTGACTTGATGCAAGCTAAGGAAGTCCACAGTGGGACACTTCCCCAAAATGGGGCCAGATGCTGGAAAAGAGAATAGTGGTTGTTATGAAGAGGATAGTTATCAATTCCTGCTCCAGCCATTTCGGGGATGACAAGAGATAAATCAGCTTAATTTGAAGCACAGGAAATTTACTTTAGGTGTTGAGAACAATTCTCTAACTATTAGAGCCTATAAATGACCGGAATAGCTCTTAGGAATTTTATGAATTTTCCCTCACTGGAGACTGAAAGGAAGAAATTAGACAAACACATTTGCTGTATTCCATGCTGCTCCATTGGACAAGGGCGGACTAGATAATGACTCCCAAATCGCTGTATCTGTGATGGTGTCTTGACTCTACATGTACCTGTATTTTCTTCCCACAGAGGACTCCAGTATAACCAGGACGACAAGAGCATACGTTAGGCAATATACACTTGCCTCCAAACAGACACTTCTGGTTGCACACAGCTAAAACAAGAGAGGTACATACGTGGCTTTATTCATGAAAACAACTTGGTGAAGGAAAAGCGACTACTATCTCTATATACTTGTTCTGCCTGCTTATAGGAGCTGAGAACTTGGTAGGTATTTTCACAGGGAAACACCCCTCGCTGTAAGGAGACTTCACAGTCATGTGGAGCCAATGATGCTTTTATGCCTATTCCATCTCCCTTATGCAAAGATGCAGATTTAATATGGGAACATGTTGAGGGCATGAACGAAACATAGGGACACGAGTAAGGTAGTTTTTAACGCATCCTACTATTTCAAGCTATTACAATGGCCTCTCAGGGCTGTGGCAGCAGCATACAGTGTTAAAGCAAGCTGCTGCAAGATCCCAGACTAACGTCACATCCTGGAGGGCTTCAGAACGGGCAGAGGAATCTCTACTCTCTATCCTGCCTTTGACACAGATTTGGGTTAAGATACAACCAAGGTATAGGACTTTAGGCACTATGTATTGCTGAAGCATTTTTAACTGTGCTGAAGCAAGAGGTTTTGGGTCACATCATTCTTACGTGTTTGACACTGGATTCCTTCCCACTGCGGAGGACAATGACATGTACTCGGTCCAATACATTCCCCACCGTTCTTACATTCCTGAAGACAGATTGCTGCACAGACATCATCACAAAGTTTGGTTATATCCCAGGTGATTACTTTTACTTATTATTTACATTGGTTATATCCCAAGTGATTAGTTTTACTTATTATTTACATTTCAGGATGCCCACAAGAGGTTGAGTGCTTTCTCTACACAAGAGTCACATCATCTTCACTGAAAATCCATCTAAGATCAACAGGGTATTAAAGAAAGACAGGCAACTAGAAACAAAAAGCCCTACAGCCAAAGCATGCATTGAGATGTTCTGATGCATCACAGATGATTGCTACAAAAGCCTGAAATACTAAATTAAGTCAGCACCACTAAATAGCTTTGTTTTTTCCAAATTTACCTTTCTAAACCCCACATGTTAGTGAGAGATCCTTTGTCTATCACGCAATTTAACACACAGTGAATCAACTCATGAACATTTGATACAAACTTATTTTCTATGACCCATTTTTCTGCACATTCATCCCTCCTTATTAAGCCATAATCTAAACCACTAGTATTTCTCATTGATTAACTGACTAGTTGATAATCAAATCTCTCTTCCACAATATCCAAGAATATCTCACCCCTGTCAATATCGGTAATATTTTTTTCAATAAAACTTTCCAATAATTACAGAAAGTAATACAGGGAAAATTGTTTTTCCTCCATGGCATTAGAGAGCTCATTGGCCATATCAATACCTGAGCCTCGGGTAGGTACTATGACAGACACTAACACTTTATCTATTGGATTTCTACCATCCATCCTCATGCCGATTTTCATGCAGACTGTGCTTTGATCCACGCTGCCACATTTTATTTATGCATCATCAATGTCTTCATTAAGATACAATAGGACCCAGAGCTGTGCTACCATCACAGTCCTATTTCTACCTTTCCTAAAGAGCTTGTGCCCATTGCATCTTCTATTCCAATCATTTCACACTATGTTTCCAGTGTTTTCCAATCGTTCACTGTACTTCTTTTTCTATTATATCTGCTTTTATGTCCTACAGCACAAACGGAAATTCTTTCACTTCAGTGACTCTTTGCAGAAATACAGATGTTTCTTATTTAGACAAGAATAAAGAAAGAAACAAATATTATTTGCTATACAAGAATTTAAAAGATATTTTGGTCTCATGATTTACCCCAAGAACTGCATGGTATTAGTTCTCCATCCTAAATTTCGCTGCCAAGTTATAGACCATTATTTTTGAAATGGGTGTATATTCTTGAGTTCTTTGGCATTAACTTCATATTACTTGTGTGGACAGAGTTGTCCTTTAGTCATATATTGCTTCTAAGGCATGGTTTCCTGTTAACTACAAGATACTTACGAGTGTTACATCTTTTTCCTCTCCATCCTGAAGGACAAGAGCAAACGTTTGGCCCTACGCACCTTCCTCCATTCATGCACCGTGGCTCACAGACACCTTAAAATCAAAAACATCTGCTGTTTAATACTTTTAACTGATTACAGAATAATTTATTGGTTACCTTCGGATCCTGGAAGGATTTTAACACTGGCTTACTTTTTTCACATCTTCTGCCTGTGTACCCATCAGGACAAGTACAGACATTATTTCTCATGCAATGACCACCATTCTTACAAGGCGGGCTGCAGACAGCTAAAAGATACAAACAGGAGGAAAAGGTTGTAGTTTGCATTTTGTTTGATTTAGCGATATACTTCTAGGAAACAGGAGTGCAACACTGAAATTCTGATAGCTTATATAGACATTCAGCACTATCAGGCCTGTCTCGTAAAAATCATATTAATGTGGAGGTGCCTATGTCAATAGTACAGACAAAATCAGATAAAAAGGGGTCAAGGTTGGCAACTGTATGTGTACACAAGTAACCAGACTACATAATATACACTGGAACTGGCTGAACACTGCTCAAAGCTGACTAGAAGACATGGCAAATTTTGAGTCTCCCTTCTCCTTGGACATTCACTGAATCAGCCATAAAATCTAAAAAATAATGTAATCTCTGTTTTGCACCAGGTACATGACTTGATTGTGAATTTTGTGTCTTAAGATAACAGTGTTTTCTCACGGACTTCCTCATAGGGGCAGCTAAGAGGGGAAGGGGGAAAAAAAAAAGAAAAAAAAAAGTTTACCATTCTGACACTGGGCACCAAAGAATCCATATGGACAGAGGCAAACATCTGGCTTAGTACAGGAACCACCATTCAGACACACCGGGTCACACATTGCTGCAGAAACAGGGTCAGGAAGAGTGGGAAGCATGACATCCAAATAAAGTCTATAAAATACGTGCTTCTGCTGCAAGGACGGGAATTGAACACCTAAGATAACTGCAGGTAACACCATTCACATAAAATCTTTACCCAAAATTTTAGGATCGGTATTAGACTTTCTAGAGGTGCTGCTGGCAGCAGAATTAACATGCAGAGACAAGAGGAGGTGCAGGGGCTCCGCGGCAGGAAGCAGCCGCCCATCGCTGCTGTCTGAGCCACGTGGTTCCAAATTTCAAACTATGGGAGGTCCTACGGACGCTCTCCCAGGAACATGGAAGTTGCAGGAGTGTTACCTGTACTGCACGTAGGTCCGTACCACCCAGGTTTACACTGGCAGATGTCTGGAGTAAGACATTCACCACCATTTTCACAGTGTCTGTTGCAAACCACTACCACCCAAGAAGTTGGGCAAAAACAAAGGAGAAGATGGGGGGGAGGAGACGGGTTCAAGGGGGCAGAGAGAGAGAGAGAGAGAGAGAGAGAGAGATGTTACAAATTATGCTTGATTCATTTTTCAGTTCTTGCCCAAATATTAACACTGGAAATAATATACAGTTCCACTAGTTGAAGAGGAATTGCTGAATAGATTAATCCAGTCTCAAAGCCATAAAAAGCTAGCATCAGACTATAAAGGTAAATAAAATGTCTTTCCATGTAATTATCCACGGTCTGGCTATATTCAGTGTTAAAAATCTACAAAATTTCAAAAAAATTCTAAAAAAATGGGAAATTCAATACTAAGAGACAAATGGACCATGTTACATGACGGATTTGATGGACTCCAAGAAAGTTCACTCAGGTGTCCTCCATCACTTCAGCAAGTGCAGCTGCATGCATAGAGTGACATGAGACTAACAAGCAAAGACATTAAAATGTCATGGCTATGGAAAATCATGAATCACTACCTCAGGATAACATCTCATTCTCTTTAGTACTGCTTAACAAAGAGCAGCATTTTTTTTGTGCCACAATTGAAACTAGAACAAGAAAAACTGAGAATGAAGAGTCCTGGGACTTGAGGAAGAGACGAACAAAGAACTTTCTCAATTCAGGGTCAATAATGCAGTGGCACATTCAGGTGAATGATATATAAACAGCATGTCTAAATTTGGACTCTCTAAGTGATAAAAATTACCAGTATGAAATCTACCCAAAATTTGGAGTTGCCAAATTGCAGCATGTAGAATTTGTAACAGACAATTTATGTGAGACTAATTCATTCCAAGTTTTCAGCCAGGTAAAAAAAAAAAGACCCCAAAATGTGACTCTGAATTCAGTTTTCCTGTATCCCAGTTTTTCTGACCCACCATTCACTGATACCAACTTCTGAATGTACCCCAGCGTCTAACCAATTTAAGATCATAGAAGTTAAAAAGCTGTAAGGACATATTAAACATCTGTGTTTGTTCTGAAGGTAGTAGCACACGCACAACATGCTCAATGTTTCCACATTTGTGAATCATAAATAATGAACTATTTGTAATTTTTATAGTACATTATGTTTTCAAAGTTATGTGCAAATACTATCTAACTAATATTCGAAAAGCCCAAGTATGGGAGCCTTCAAAGAGGCACAGGTATTATGTCAGTTGCTAGCATTAGAGAGAGTGCATCAAAAATTTAAACCATTATTTGCTTTCTTGCTCCTGAAGAACAGGAGAAATGTTCTGTATTCTTCCCTTATGCTTTTGTGCTTACTTGTATCACATCTTGGTCCCACAAAACCATATGGGCAGGTGCAGAGATTTCTGGCCAAGCACGTGCCTCCATTTTGACAGGGTGGTTTACAATGTGCTGCAGATACAGAATTATGTTGTTCAAGAAATCACCTCTAAAAAGATGCATGGATTGGTTATGCTTTAGAAAAAGGGAAATGTTAATAATTAACAGTGAGCAAAGAACTGGAAATAAAATAATGAGACATATGCAATGCCTTTTGACAAAAATAAGTAACAATAACTTAATTCCAACAGAGTACACAGAGTCCCAAAAGTGGTGGTCACCCTGAAAAGAAGAAATCTGAGACAATTTCCAGACAGGAGTTCCCAGTCTTCTAAGAGTGTTTAGCTTAAAGGCATCTGCATTCACTGGTGAACTCCTGTACTTACTGTGAAAGCTAAATTTAGGAATATCCAATCACAAGCAACATTTACAGTGTATATCAAAAAAAGTAAGGTATATACCAACATGTTACTCAAAGAGTTCTGTTAAAGTAAAAGTAAAATGAACACACCTCTTTGCTGTCAGAATGAACAGTCATGGAAGTTATTTACAGCATCCTGTTGGTATTTATGGATTCAAAAGCGAAAAATATTCTATTTACCTTCCTCACAAGTGAAGCCACTGTATCCTGGTAGACATTCACAGACATTGGGCTTAATGCACTTCCCATGGTTTTTGCAATCAGGTCTGCATAGAGCTGTGCAAAAAGTCAACAGCAATCTTCAAATCATTAATTTGTGGATATGAGTTACCACAGGCTAAATCAAAATGCCATACTCACCAGCCTGACAGTTATAACCAGCATAACCAGGCTTGCATTTGCAAATATTGGGTGCCACACACTCCATATTTTTGCCACAGGTTTGTCTACATCTTGCTGAAAGGCAACAAAGAAAACAGAGAAAGGAATAAGGAAAATGAAAGTGGCATTTCAGCACAACTGTGTCTTGCCTAACATAATGAACAGATCACATAGAATCCATTAGGTCTCTGCCCCTAAGTGGGGAGCCTGAGACACATCAGAACAATATTTTTAAGTGCATCCATACAACTAAAAGCCTGTAGGCTATGCCAATATTAATAATGAAAATGAGAAAATTCAATACTCTATGCATTTCACTGATCACACAGTACAATGTACATTCAAGTTATAAAGATATCAAAAGATTCTTTTCTGCAAAGCATTTAGTGCAGTTATTTGTAATACCTCTGCAAGTGAAGCCATCTCCATAATAACCATAAGGACAACGACCACACTTGATGCTTCCATCCTGACTTGGCTCACAAGGTACGCCAGGAAAACAGGGTAAATCAGTACAGGTTACTGCTTTAGGAATCACTATTTCACTCAATTCTTCAGGAAGCATTTTTGGTGGGACAGTGACTTCAACACGGACAAAAGGTAAAGGACTCGCTTTATGCTTGGCTAATAGGTGCTGAACTCTGTGAGCATTTCCACCTTTGAATACTCTGCTTGGCAAAGCAAGCCCTTTGCTTATATTTGTTCTGCTGGTAGGAGGAGTCTTCCTGCTGGTCTCAAAATAGGCCTCAACTTGTGCCCTTGTTTTCTTCTCAGGCGATACAGCACGGCTCCTTGAAGATGCAGTCATTTCGGCATGTTCTGAAGAACTCTCTTCCATGTTGGCAACGTGGCCGCTGATGGCGCTGAGAGCATGAGCAATGTTTCCAGGTTGTACAGAAGCACTTCTCTGAGAATTAAATGACTTCCAAGCGGTGATTGTTTTTACTGTGGAGGCTGCTGGAGTGCTGCTACTGACCATTTCTGTAGAAATAAATCTCTCGGGGACATCTGAAGAACTGGGAATATAGCTTGAGATGCTTAAAACCTTCCCAGAGGATGACTGTTGAAAACCTACAGCATGTTAAAAGAAAGGGGAGGGAAAAAGTACAGGAATTTGCTGAGGGTGGGGAATGTCTTCTGAACAGAAAAACGTACAGCCCATTCATTCTGTGCTTCAGGAATTCTCTCCCTGTGCTACATCAGAATATATGTATGCAGTAGAACCTAACTCCTAACCGGCAGAATTGCAGAAGATCAAGGTATTCTGGCTACATCCTTTCCCACCCTCACCATGGCCTTTTCTTGGCTGGAAGATAAGGAGAAAGCACCATATACATGAGGCAGGCAGCAGAGATTTTCCCATACTGGGTCAATAAAGCAAATTACCATCTGCACATGCTGCTTCCAACTAGATAACTGAAACAGTTTAAAGAAAAGATACTGCTTATGGTTCACCAGTGTGTCTAAGTGCTAGTAATAAGCCTAGAGTCTAGAAGCAGATATTTAATCACAAGTATGTACATGCTTATACTTACTGATGCACCACGGACAGTATTTTAGGTGAATAATCCACCACCTTGCAGCAAAAGTATTACCACATTTTACCGTCCAAACTTTTTTATCAACTTTCTTAAAGTTTCTGCATGGGTTTTATTAGTGGGATGTTTCACGTGTTTTATAAACAACAGAGACTTACTCAGCCTCCTCGCTGAAAGGAGTGCGAAGTGAATGAAAAGTTCTTCATATTCTGCCCGGGAAAAGCGGGTGGTCTGGTGGGTTGTGGAAAGGAGTATGGCACTGGAATCCCAGAACAGCAGAATGCTGTATATGGGCTTCTAGCATTACAGGGCAGAGGAGGAATGAAACTGGAGGAGGTTATCCAACCTAACTTAAGCTCTGTCCCTAACCCCATTTAGAACGGTACTAGAAAATGGTCTATAAAAGGTTAAACTTTACTGAATCTTATTACAGAGTGCTGTCTCCCACTGCTGAAAAGCAAACCATTTGGCAGACAATGAAGAATTATCCAGCACTGGCAGCAGAGTGAGAGTTTTCCTCCCCGCCCCCCCCCCAACAATTCAGAGATAAAGGTAAAAGACACACGAGAATTTCCTGCAAAGAAAGCCCCAGCAGGCACAGAGCTGGAAATGCCAGCAAGAGCATTTACAGAGTTTTGGAATTAAGACATTCACTTGCCATATCCTTCACCTTTCCTTTGAGTTAAAGCAGGAAAATGGCATTCAACATAATGCCATAAACTTTCGCTTATCTCATATAACAGATGTCCCTATCCCCATGTTACCTATTTTATGTCAGTGGTTAGTCACAAAAACAAAAGGCAACAGTAAGAATGTCATACATCACACTGTCAATAAAATGACTTGACTGACCTAAGGGATTTGTTGATATTGACATTTCAGTCTCATTTTTCAGATCAGAATACAACCCCAGTAATGAATTAAATTCAGTCAAACCGAAAAATTAAAGTGAGTAACAAAACTGACTAGAACCTTTATTTGCCAGCTATATTCTTATCAGTATGTGAATCAGAAATTCCATTTTCTTCATGAAAAAAATCACCTTTATTCCCTCCAATTTCTCCTGTGGAATCCTTTCTTTCAACATTAGTGTCTTCAAAGCTTTCTAAAAACAAAAGATGTGAAGGCACATTAGTAGTTACTTTTGTTTCAACTGCAAATAAATTACAAACAGCATTATAGTATATTAAAAATAACTCAAAATTCAGAAAGCAGATAAAGAGTAAAAATTGTTTCTTAAAAGTTTTCAACAGAGTATTTTAAACATACAAGTTATTCAGTAATTGCATTGTAAATAAATGTTTGGGTACCTTATTTGGCAAGTGCCTTGATTTGGGTAAATACTTCTGTTAAGCAATCTAATAGAAAAATATTTTGTCAATAATTGCTCACATTATGAAAATAATGCAGAAAAAAAATACATTTCATTGTATTATATTTTGATATAAAAGAATTGGAGTAATTTGTATCTATTTTTTCCAGCCACCTGAAAAAGTGTTTTACAACTATATGACTCAGTGCAGTCTGATGTTGTCATCAGCTGAGATTCTGCCCCAGCTATCAACAGTCAGAGACACAGTCCTGTTTTGCTGACTACTGAAAAGGGTTCTAAGTTACTGTTAGAACCAGGAAGCACAACCAAAGATATTTTATCTGAATGACAATAAGATAATAGCGTTCTTCTGAAAAACAAGCAATTTTACCGTAACATGACGTCCCATCTCCTTGCAGATTATTTGGGCATGGACCACAATAGTAAGAACCAAAAGTATTGAAGCAAAATACTCCAGGGAAGCAAGGACTGGATACACATTCATCTACATCATCTTGACAATTTTTACCTGCATTGAAATACAGATTTTTTTTTTATCATATTGTGTCACTAGACTTTGACAGTGTGTTTATAAAAGATAAAAGTAGAATGTATGCAGGTGCTGAAATACAAAAAGGGCATCTATCAAGTGCAACAAAGTATTTCAGTACATCTAATAAGTACAGCTGACTAGGTTTGCTATTCACATTTTTTCATCTTATATCAAGTATTTTGCTTGTTGCGGAATATGGAGAAGATGGGCTGTGGGGACTACATCTTTATCTGCAGGCATAAGAGGAATCACACTGTAACCAAACTCATTACTCCTATGTTTCACCATGTTGCTGAGTTTACCTCTGCGGAGGAAAACAATGGAAATTTGCTCTCATAATATAAACAACCATTATATTCACGCAAGAAAAATCTTGAAGTGTCACAAGACCATAACATTTGTTCATACTCTAACACTAAACTATTTACAGTCAAAAATTTAAAAAAAAAATTGTAGACATAAAATTAGAAACTCCTATTTATCACTAAACGCGATAAATGTGTGTAAATAAAGTAGCAATTTACCTTGAAGTTCAGGTGGACATTCACAGTAATAGTTGTTTATTCCATCCACACATCTGCCAATACCACACTGGTTAAGTTTACAGTCATCAGTATTCACTTGACAGAGATCACCTTCAAATCCAGCCACACACACACAAAGATATCTTCCACTTCCAGGTGGGAAATTAATGTTTGTCACACATGAGCCATTATTTAGGCAATCACACGATTTTACACTGACCTACAAGACATGCCCAATAAGACAGTTTTCTTTTTTTAATGAACTAGCAATGAGTTTTGTAATTTGATATCTTAAACATCTTACTAGTAGGTGTCATTTTACTGTAATATTCATTACCTCTATTTCTACCTTCGTCTTTGCATTGCAGTCATCTGTCAAAGAAAATGTTAATTTATGGAGATTCATTGATACAGCTTTCCACAAAAGGAGACCTGATGGGGAAAGACTGGCACCTTCTGGACCAGAATCCAATGTGAAATGAATAGCAGAGCCCTCTGGATCTGAAGCCAAAAACTGATATACAAAATCTTCTCCAAAAAAAGTCTGTAGCAGGCCCTGAAAAGCTTCAAGCACTGGAGGCTGGTTGTCTGTAACAAAGGAGATATTTTCCTCTTTTAAGCAAAAGTTGCAATATACTTATAAAAATTTAAAAAAAAAAAAAAAATCTATTAAGGAAATCACATGTAATTATTTCTCTTAAATTCAATGTCATTTGAATAGCACAGGAAAAACACTAGATATTTTCATTATAACTGTAACAACATAACCAAGAAATTACTTATACTACGCAAGAGCTTGTAAAGATGCAGTGCATCTACACATAGAAAAAACTCAGAATTTATCAGATTTAACCACTATATTTTAACTATGCAGAGATAGTTCGCAGATGAAAGTACAGGAAGCCATAAAACTCAGAGGTGATTGGTGTTTCCTCTAACAAATGAGTAGACACTGTTAAGCAATACCTGGGAATGGGCTGCGGTGACTGTCTTGGCAAAACTGAGCATGAGGTGATGGAATAAGTTATTCACTCGTTCCTAGGAAGGATTTCAACCACACAACAACTTACTCACTGGTAAGTCTTAGTCTGTTTAGATGCCTGCACTGTTGAGCTCTATTTGGCAGGAATAACTAGATTTCTAGAGACACCAGGTGAAAACAAACAAACAAAACCCCAGCACCAGGACAAGTTCTCTGAAAGACAGAAGCAGAAGCTCTGGAGAGAGCGTAGGTTTTGAATCTGGGACATAGGAAGGTGATTAAGATTGCTGAGTTTTGGGCTACAGTGAAGTGACCGCTCCAAGCAGGAACCCACCCACTGTGGCAGAAACCATGAAAGGAGAATAAGCTGTAATCAGTGTCTCAGCAGTTAGATTCTGACACCCTGTTCCTAATGTCATCCACTCCGGAGAAGAGGTTGTGCTCCTTGGTTTTGGGGAATTGCCTCTAGTTTACATTCTCCCATTTCTGACTTTGGCAAATTGAATTCCAGTCCGTGGCTGTAACATGGAAATCCCTAGACTCCCTGACTGCTGGATGAGTTTCATTTAATTCATTTCATTCAGGTTTCATTCTGTGGAATAGGTATAGCTACCTTGGCTTTCAGTACAAGTTTGAACTAGGAAAAGATTCAGCAAGACAGGCACCAGAAGTCCCACTCATACAGGACCCTTCCCAATCCAGGCAGAGTCTTGCCAGCACATTCACCCACGAAAACACTGACGGAACACTTGTAGTTGAGATGTTCTGGACTTGGGTTGATGGGGCAGGCTGGATGGCTACTAGTAAAGCCCCAAGAGATCCCATTTGGTGAAGGGACCAATATGATCTGTATATCCAAAGACTAAGATCTGAGCATCAGAGTCATTTGTTGGAAAACATATTTTATTCCTAAATGTTGAAATCAAACATTTGTGGATGCAGCTGTGCCAAATATCAAAAGACTTCGAAGTGCCAATTAGGCTGAGAGGTGTTAATTTTCATTAAGTTATTTGTAACAGCTACTCGGGGGGAGGGAGGGCAGGGCAAGAAAAAAAAAAAGCCTTTTACATGCATGGTCTGGAAAACAAAATATCATTTTCAGAAATTAGGAGAAATGTCAGATGAAAACCAAGATCAAATGACAAGCTAAAGTAGTGGGTACTAAGCTTTAGATGAAACACTTAACTAGTTAAACTTAAAACTTCACTATTTCTGTAAGTTAAAAACTTAGTAGATTTTCAACTTCTTGCTATTAAAAAAAAAAACTATTTAGAACTTACTTTCAACAACTGACCAAGTTAACTTTGATATGTCAGGTCTGCAGAGTAAGCAAGGGCTGGTTGGATTTGTGTCACCTTCACCGTAACAGTGTCCATCTATGTTGCATGTTTTCTCCTTTTAGAGAAATGACAATGTGATTCATTAATTTTTGGTTATCAAACAGTAAATCTGGATGAATTTGTAAAGTGTCAAATAAAATCTAACCTATTCTGCACTTCCACTAAACAACTAAAGTTGTTTTTAAGTCTAAACAACTGACAGCACGTTTGGTTTTATTTGGTAATTATATGAAGTGCTTTTGGTTTGATTTTTTTTAATTCAAAATTGCCTCATCCCAGCTTCTCTTTCTGTGCTTATCATTTCTATGCATGGAAAATCCCTGTTAGAAACAAGAACAGGGTACGTTCTGCTGAATTTTCTAGATTTTTTCTGCCTGAAAAGATGTGTATTTTCATAATAAACAGAGAGAGTAATGAAATACATACCTTTAACGTACATAACCCAGATTCTTGTGATTCACATGTCTGACAGGCTCCATCATATAATATCATTGTTTTAGAGTTGCTATAAATGAATCCATCATTAGAAATCTGCAAGATGTACAGTAAAAATGGATTAACCCATACAGGTATCAACGTATCACCAGCATGGACTGCCAGCATGAGCCATTGATAGACACCTACATTTAGCTGTTTAAACTCCCATAATAGTCATCAGAAATCTAATCAATCCTGCCAATAAGTCTGGGCAGATATTTGACCAACCACATGTAGGTGTCTACTTTAGGTTAAATTGAATAGTGTGTAGGCTCTATTGACCTTATTGACTCAATCCATATGAGAGCTCAGATATCTACCTCACACAGGGATTCGTACATGTAGACTGGGCTCAACTCAATTTTCCCATAAACGTGTCTAATGTCATTTGAAATGCTCTAGGGTAACTACCTGACCTTTAACTTCTACTCTTGAAGAACATGTGTCTCTGTAGGTCCTAGGTTGAATCTACCAGTCCCCTTGCAGGACAACACTCTCAAATGGCACTCAACACTTAAGCTTAGGTGATGAAACTGAGACCCCAAGTTAAGCAAGCTGAGTTCCACCTTTAGTACCATTAAAAAAAGGACAATATCTATGTAATATATTTTCATCTTAATAGGAGTATCTGTAAAGTGAATATTTGAAATTTCTGGGATTACCTTTATTTGCCACCTGGCAATGGGTTTATCATCAACCAGATCCATGACATCAGACTGCTGGCCATCATTTGGTAACTGGCAGTCGACAGTCCTGGCATTTTGGAAGGCAGCTGGCATAGTTACAGGTTCTCCGGGAATCCATTGTCTATCACTATACTAAATGTTAAGACAGAAAATCTGTTTTTCAGTGAAATACATTAAGAAAATATTTTTATCAGAGGAAAAAAAACATGTATTGCACAGTGCTTGAACAAGTCTAATGTCTTTGGATTAGAATGCAGTGGGAAATATTAAATGCCACTGTTTGCACCGGTAGATTTCTACCTAATCCTGCTACTGTGTAAGAAAAGGCAGAGAAGTCTCCTGCTGCACAGCCCTGTGGCTCTGCATTGCCAAGGACAAACAGTTCTTCCGGCTAGACAGTAATGGGAGGGTTAAGCAGCGGGTGATCCTCTAACAGCACTGATCCGATGTGTAAGTGCCTCTATCCCCCTCCACCTCTGCTCCCATGAGAGGACAAGCTTTAGTCGAAGAAACAGATGAGGTTTTTGGCAGGGCTCAGGTATCATTCTGGGTGCTGGGGGAACACTGGCGGTTAGCCATTAAGACCTTGCACAAGCCAATAGATTACACCATTAACCCTGTAGACTTTTCTTCTAAACTGCAGTGAGGACAAGTCATCCAAGGATCTATCCTGAGAGTTCAAGGTAACAGAATAGGGATAATACTACTATTTGACTGAAGTATTGATGCAGAAGCAGGGATAAGCATACTGAAAATAAAGTTAGATGGAAGTAAGAATCCAGACAGACTAATAATCAAGAGAACAGCAAGACCAAAATCATTTTGAGCTTGACTAGGTTTTACTGAGCTGAGATTGTTTCAGTTACTGGAGCCAATCGAGACATTTATTCAGTCTCAATCCTGACATGGGGAGTCATCTGCTGATAAGGCCTTGCTTTTTTTTTTTTTTTTTTAAACAAACAAAAATAAAAACTTTTGCTGAAAAGACATATGAGCTATTTTTGTTCCAACCAAGCATTTTGTTTTTCTTTCATCCTATACTCAGTTAAGGAATTCATAGCAAGGGTGAGTAAAAGTGTAATAGCTAAATATTTCTATATATGTCATTTTGAGTGCATTTAGTACCATAACCTTTGAAATGCGATGCAGTCTATTTCTCCAGAAACCTTTTTTTATTAGCTGGAGACAAGTTCAGATAATTTTTTCAGAAACATATTAACCTTTCAAAAACCAATTAAAAAACCTTCAGATCTACTAGCATTAAGGCTTATTAGGTTCACAGAAAAACTTACTTCTGCAGTTCAACATAAATAAGAAGGAACTAAAACTGTATTTTTGTTTTGGGGGATTAAACACACCCTCATCCTTCACAAAAATCTTAGTAAATTCTGAATCTGTGTAACCATAGGCTCCTTGGCTATGTCCTACCTAAACCTCTATCAAGAGATGTGCAGTAGTCCCGCATCTGTGTGGTACTTCAATACAGAACTCTCTGAATCACCTCTTTTAGCATCATGCACGAGACCTACATCCTTCCTAACATGGTAGGACAGCCCATGGACAATGGATTTGATTTAACCTTTCTAAAGTGAAAATATAAAAAATAAGAAATTCAGTGTGTATTAGCTCTAAATTCTGCCCAAATGCCTCTTCCATGAAATTTTGATTGTTTAAGTTTAATCTTAAAATACGCGGAGTTCTATACTATTGCAAGTCCATTGACATTTGCATAAAGTCACTATTACTCCAGCCTGAAAATTAAACAAACAAAACTAAGCAAAACCAAAAAAACCAAACATCATTTCTTTTGTATTTTCAAGGAAAAAATTCTCAGCTTCCTCCTCAACTGTGGATAACAGCAGTAGTGTTCATTTTCTCAGCTGACTCTTATCAGTGAGAAGATCATCAATAAAAATGATTAAATACAGAAAACTTTTGTAGTTGGGAGCCAAATATACCATCACAAAGAGTGTTATATTAGAATATCTTGCCATGAGTTAAAACTGAGACATTTCAAACTGTGATAAGTGAACTCCCAATAATTGTTTCACTGTGAGCTTGGTCTAAAAGTCTTTTAACCTAATGGAGTGTAAACTTACTCTCGACTTTATCATTTCAAGCCAACGTGCAGAATAAGTGGACACATGTTGTGTTTAAGAAAAATCTATAGCCAGCATTGCTTAATCGGTCAAAATAATTTTAGCATCTGCTGGAACTAGCTAAGGAAAACTTTTGTCTCAAGAACAAAATTTTCCCATTGAGTGGTTCCCCTTTCATCATCTCCCCCCCCCACGGCTATCATCATATCAATTTTAGTTTGAAGCTTTTTTTATTCTCGTGTCTAACATGACATAAAAACTTGTAATTGCCAATTGTTTATTCCAGGCTAACACTTGTAAACTCCTTCTAAATTTGCCTTGAGCAAATTCTAGGTCTGAGTAACAACAGTCTCTCTATACAGATTCCTCTCAGCTTACAGTCCAACATTTTAAATCTCCTGTTCAAACCTGGGGTATAGAGCTGACATTAAATCTATCATTAAATAGCTGTGGCATTCTACCCCAGGGAAATGGACAACACATCAAAAATGCCTTTAGCTTTTCGTAACAGATTTATTATGTTTATAAAAGGGCTATTTCAAGCATTAGATTTGAGACAGAAATCTAGTAATGTCTTTAACCTTGCTGTCCCTTTTCAAAGAAGTGGTACTTCAATTCCTCTCCATAAGCACTTAAAAAAACGAACAACAATGTACTGCTTGTTGCTAATAGGCCTGCCCTTGCCCTTTTCTGATGGATAGCTGCCGTATGCTGTTATCTCCCTCTTGGCTGCTGAACATTCCCATTACATTTTGTATTTCTCTTATCATGGAGGAAATGGCAATCTTGCAAAGACTTGAGTGTCTGCTGCAAAGTGCTGAGTGCCTTTGCTTTTAGCTTCTACTAAAGCACTGGGTTGTACCCTGATCATCAATGCATACATAGTATGTTAGACATTTTTCCCTCGTTCTCGGAGAAGTTTAAAATGTAACTGTTGCTACTCGGCGAGTCCTACCTGTAATTTGATAATTTCACATTTCAGATTCAATGACTCCCTGAAGCCATGTCCAAAAGCTCTCACTGATGTGCAGTCATACTGTCGAATATCGCACAGCCCAACATTCTCCAGCTCTGTAATTTCTGGAGCCTGGTCTTCGAAGTAGAGATTAGAGAATGAATGTCAGTATATTAACTCACTCATATGCATTTACATTAAGCAGTATGTTTATTTCTCTATCCAACCAAGAAAACTATGTGAACAATGAAATCTGGACCCAGCTGAAGAAAGGCATAAACAGAGACATTTTTTATTGTTAAAATGAATCTTAACTTTAAAGCTAGGCTTTTGTCTTATCTTGGAACTTGAATATTATGAAGCAGAGAAAATAACTGTTCATAACAAACACTTGTGAATACGTGTTTTGCTTTCTCATCTATGGTTCTTTACACCACACTTGCAGAATAAAATCTAAGTGAAGCTCAGGCCCTAGTAATAGGAACTGTAAAGGTTACAGTTATGCAATAATTTATAATGGGAATTTTTTGTTTAAAGACTAAACAAAAACATCTCAGCTGGAAGTTATTTCAGGAAAAAAACTGACAAAGATTAGAACACTCAAAAATAGGCTTTATGAAGCAAAACCAGTTTATTTAGCTTCAAGAGGAATAAAATATTTCTTTTTATTATTCTCTTACCTCTTTCTCTATTTGCTTTTAAATAGGTCACTAAAACAAAAACACCATTGCAAAACAAAATATTAACAGGTTTTGTTTTGAAAGGGTTTTGACTTTTGCAGTACTTTTCATATTTTTATAGTATACCTGCTTAACTGAATTTTTAGTGACTGTCTTATTTACCAAAAAAAACCCAAAACAACCCACAAAACCCAAACAAACTCTTCCCAGCTCTATTTGCTCTAGCTCTTTTTTCTTCACCATCAATTCTGCTCCCACCACATCTAATGGTTAGCTTATAGAGACGTAACCAAAGAGAAAAATATCCCACTTACAGTTAATAAACAGGATCACATAGACTATAAAAAATAGGGGATGGATGGATGCGGCAGATCTTCCCTGAAGAAGACAGCGTGTGGAAACATTGCTAATCTCTTGGGGCAATACTCTGGATTGCAAACTCACCGAGTGGTAGTTTTTTTAAATTTGACATACCAGAAACTAAGCCCATGTTTTGCCCTTCGGAAACAAGAAGGAGGAGTAAAAAACAATTACGGCTCTATTAAACTGGAACTAAATCGCTGGATAATGAACAGGGCCACCATAGGGAACCCTTGTCAGCGTACAAAAGCAGGAGAGAAAGGCAGCAAAATAAATGTATGTTGCACAAACATTGAGAACATTATTTAAGCAAATCTCATTTCCGCCCCCCCCGCCACTTACCAGACAATATACTGCAGTCATATGAGCTGTAGCCTTGAAAACATGCACAGCCCCATTCTGTACATTCCCCATTACCACTGCAGAGACTGGGACACTTTAGTGCAATAAGTAGGCTCTCAACCGACCCAAGTTCCTGCCGGTTGTAATTTATTTCTTCTAAAACTCTTCTCTCACATTCATTCTCTAGAAGAGCTAAGGAAGCTTCTGCCCAACTGAGGTCATCTTTCAGCAGCAAATCTTTAACACACATATTGATCGCATCCTCTATTCGCCGGCCAAGAAGGCCACCGCAAGATCTTCCTATACTGGAATTAGCTATTGCCTGCTGGCATAGTAACAAAACGCTAGACTGGGTGAGGCCAGAAGGTGTGGGCCAAGAAGGAAGAAACTTTTGGTCTGTGTCAGTGGCATGGTCCTCTGGGAAAAAATAACTATATCCCTCTAAGTCTGTTTGGCTAAGACTTTGGAATAGAAATACCGGATGGTATTCATAAGAAGTTTGGCGCTTCCCCCTACTTGTAACAGATTGACTTTTGTGAAGATGACTACTGTAACGGTGAGAATTTCTTCTAATGTCTGAGCTTGAAGTTCCTTCTCTTTCTACACCAGTATTTCCCACTGAGGTTGCAGAGACACGTGTGTTTACTAGTGATGTTTTGTGAAGATTGGTTTGATTATCCTCCCTCTGCAGAAGTGTAGATGAATTCATTTCATGTGCAGATGAACGTTTCTTTAAGCCTCTGACAAGATCAACAGGACCAAGATACTCAGCAGTGACATCCAGTCCTGGTATCAAAGAAAGAAATCTACCATTTTCACTTTCTTTACACGACAGAGGAAGTTCTGACTGAGAAACTGTCTCTGGTTTATTCACTGATTGATATAATCCAGCATCTTCAAGGGCGCAGTCACAGAAGACTGTTTTTCTAGAAGATGTTAAAGAAGCAGGTGTCTTGTCAAACAAGCTATCTCCTGGTGAAATTCTAGAGAAGAAAGAGAAAGCTGAAACTGTATCTGAACTTTGCTTTTTGTTGTTTCATACTTCTACAGCATAGATCACGGAATCTCCAGCATACACCTATATTTAAAGACCAGTTAAATCGCAAAACCATGAGAGTAACTTACAATACAAGAATTGAAAAGAGTGGATATTTTCTGTATACCTTGATACTTTGTTCAAAACCTACTCAAACTAATCTTACATCACACTACTTAAATACCAATTTGGCACTTCAGTTTCAATTTTCTCTGAAACTAATTATGGAATGTAATGATGGCATTCTAACATTAACTTAAAAACTTAGGAAGATTTTTTTTAATTATTATTTTGACAAGGTTTTAAGAGTGTGAAGGAAAGGTTGAACCAAAAATGATGACATTTGATTGAAACAGAAGTATTTTGTTACCTCCATTCCTTAATAAAAGAAAAAGGAACATTAGCATGGTTTGGGATTTCCACCCCACTTGCAGTGTGATAGTCATTCTCTGCAATTCCGTCAAAGGTGCCACAGAGTCCCATTGTATGTCTGTAATCTGAACTGGGTGCCCTAAGTGTTATGCTCATTCCCCATTCACTCACATCAGCACGAACGAAAGCTCCAGAAGAAAACAAAACCTAGAAAGAGATTGAAGATATCATCATGAGAAACATGATTTTTATTTCACCTAATAAAACCAGATATGTTTCTTGGCAAGGAACAATTGGAAAAGGCCAGGCATATAAAGACATCCCATTAAATTCTTGCTCTAACTGTTCTGGATCAGACAAATTTCCTTATTTCCTCTTCTCGTGAAGCCCTGTAAATAAAAACACTATACATCTCAACCTTAGCAGGCAGCTAGATGGTGCACTATAGGTCCATAAACTTCATACATCATTCGCAGGTATATTGTGGAAGGTCAGTGACTGCAAAACCACAGAGAATCAGAAATCAGCTGCGCTGCTCACTCTTCACATGCCAGCATATGGGAAGGGATGATTCTGGTAATACGCATAGACTCTTTGGCAGCACCTTTCTCAACTTTCTTTTTGTCAGCTACATGATTCCCTGTCTTAGTAGCTTAATATAGAGTCACTTTCTACCTGCAAAGCTGATCCTAGATGTTCTAGATAGCTCAGAATAGTCTCAAATATTTACTATTTTTTAGGCAACTTTACAATCTCTTCAAAGAAATACTAGGAGTCTCAAGAACAAAATCCACTGCGAGTTTAAATGTTGTTTCTACTATTAACTTGCTGTACAAATCTGAGCAAGTAATTTAATTTTTCTGGTTCCTCAGTATCCTTTTAATTTCTCTATTGCCTAATGTCATCTTAATATTTCATATCTGAGGTCTTCAGATGAAGTGCTTCAGATAAAAGTTAAATATTTAAAATAGTCTTGTACCAATAGCCAAACCCAAGTTGAAAAGGCATATCTGTTTTTATGGTTTGTCTTCCAGACCAACAGAGTGATTAAAGAGCAGTTGAGGGCTCATTTTTACATTCTGCTTCATTTGAAGTTCAGTGGAGTCCTACAGCAATTCTATCTAAAAAAGAAAAGCTACAGGAAATTATAAAAGCAAATGTGAATGTTTTATCTGAGGGCCACATTCTCTAGAGAAACCATCTACACTTCTAATTCTGTGGATGTCATTTGGCATACTTAATTATCTGCATGCACAGCCTTCCCATATGACACTGGCATGAGCGAAACAGAGGACACACAGATCTCATTTTGGAACATTAGGCTGCTAAATAAGTGCATATAGAATCTGAAAACTGCACCTTCCACACAGGGTTGGATACTGTGATTGACAACATGGTTCCAGACAGGTATGCATGCTGACACACCCTTGGTTTTGAGGACAAAATCCTTCACTTACAAGCAAAACGCTGGCCAAAGGACTAAGACTGTAAAATAAACATTACGCTACTGCTTAATTGCAGAAAAGAAAAGACGTTTTACTTCTGAAGTTGGTGTGAATTGCTAAAAATAATTGCTGAGATAACCATTTTGTCTGCAAGCAGTTATTTAATACTTACTGTTACTTTTCTTCCTAGGTAGGATTCAGTGATTCTGACATTGCTTCCTGTTGTGTCTCTGTTTATTACAGATAAGTGCGGCTGTGACTCGTGTAGCTGACCACTGCACATGTCAAATGCAATTATATCACTTCCTTCTTTGGCAACAAAGCCACAGTTACAGGATGCTGGGTAGTGAAGACTTCCGCAGTCCCACTGGCGAACGTGAACTTCAAAATCTCGAGACGTACTCTTATAGAGAACAAATGTTCCTGTTTTAAAATTGTCATAGAGTCTGGAATCAAAAGAATAGCGTGTGATATCACTTTGGTTATAAAATAACTGTATCACCACATGTCAGCAACTTTATCTTAAAACAGATTTCTAATGTTTGGTGAACTTTGATACTGCAACTCATTTTCCTGCATCAGAAAAAACAAACAGTACAGCCCACAAACCAACACACAACTTCGTTCTGAATAAACACCATCATCTCTTCGTCTGGGCAGCTCTAAATAAAAAAAAAATTAAACCTGTTTTACAGCAGAAAAATAAGGAATAAAAGAAGGAGCACGAGTGGAGTAGACAATGGTTGTGAATGGAAACATAACCATGAAGTCACTGCCATTCTTTGATTTTTTTTTTTTAACAGTGTTTATGACAGGGAACTGGAGGGTCCTTCTCAACCTTTGTGTTTCTACAGCAGTACACCTATGCAGCAAGAGCGGTAAGATGCATAGCAGTGTGCATGTGGGGGGCAGCTGCTGAAAACTGCGTAAGTACCCTTGACAAAATGATTTAGAAAGTCACATACTTTTAAAAAGGTCTGCTTTATTAAGATGGACATGAGGAGTGCTTACTCCCAAAGATTTGAAAATTATTTAAGATGAAGACCGTAAATAGCAACTTTTTTTTTCCTTAGGGTTAGCCATCTGTTCCCCGAAGCAAGGTTAAAATAGCCAATTTAATGATTCAGCAGTGAGAAGAGGAAAAAAAAGAAGAAAGAAAAAACCCCAAACTTTTGCTGCAAGTTTAACAGCCTCTTGGCTATAAATGGCATTTGACAGTTAATTGCAGAATGCTCATTTGCTTTGTGTATAATGGGCTAGCAGACAAACTGCAGATGGCTGCCCTACTGGGACTGCACAGGATTACCCGTGATTCAGTAAGGACAGTTCCTTTTCTACTTGTTTCCTCAATTTATAAAATCAAAATTAAAGTAGCAACAGACTTTATCCTTAAAAAGAAAGTTCTTTCCCTGCACCATCATGCTTCCAGCCAGATCATATCACTGATTTCTTAAGAAAGGTTGATCATAATGCATCAATGGTTAAAATGCCCAGTGAAGCCATCCCTGTAATTTCCACTGAAGGAGGAACTGCAAGATCGGGATAACCCCAGTGACCTTATTATTATTATTATTACTACTAGTCACAGTGCTACCAGAGAAGCAATTACAACTTGTCTTTTCCCTTCCGTTATCAAGATCACAAGAAGAGTGGGGTTGTGGGCTGGGCAAAAACATCCTTATTTGGAGGCAACACATCCTCTTCTTCTCACCCTGCCACTTGAAGAAATGTGCTTCTGCTGAGCAGAGAATATAAAAGTCCCAGGTGTGGAACCTGTGTTTGTTTTGACACCTTCCATGAATTAGAAACACTCGGAAAGACAGAAGCATACCAAAAACATGCCAGTTGTGGCCACGGAAGCTGTCTTCACTTTAGAAAGAAGGTCAGTGATGTGCAAGTGGCAGCAGTGAATAAGTATCTTTCAATGCCATTAACGAACTCGGCACAATGTTACACAGCAAACAGTTTCTAGCAACTTGATCATTACAAGGATTCAGATGCTGATACCCAGAAATAGGGAAACTAGGCTGTAACTTGGAAACACCTTTGCATTAAAACAGTTTTGCCTAATCAATCATTTTATCTTTGTTCATATTTAATAACATTTCTATCTTTCATAGTCAACAGATTGTACAGCAACCACTCCTCTCTTGGCATACTCCTCTAAAAAGGAAAATAGTACATTTGCTTCACTCTTTTGCCACAACCCGAAAACGTGCATTTAGAAATACAAATTGTGCTCGCAGCCCAGAAGGCCAACTGTATCCTGGGCTGCATCAAAAGAAGCGTGGCCAGCAGGTCGGGGGAGGTGACTCTGCCCCTCTACTCTGCTCTGGTGAGAGCCCACCTGGAGTACTGTGTCCAGCTCTGGAGCTCTCAGGACAAGAAAGACATAGACCGGTTGGAGTGGGTCCAGAGGAGGGCCACAAAAATGATCAGGGGGATGGAACACCTCTCCTATGAAGAAAGGGTGAGAGAGTTGGGGTTGTTCAGCCTGGAGAAGAGAAGGCTTCGGGGAGACTTTATTGCAGTCTTCCAGTACTTAAAGGGGGCTTATAAGAAAGATGGGGTCAAACTTTTTAGCAGGGCCTGTTGCGACAGGACAAGGGGTAATGGTTTTAAACTAAGAGAGGGTAGATTTAGACTAGATATAAGGAAGACATTTTTTGCAATGAGGGTGGTGAAACCCCGGACCAGGTTGCCCAGAGAGGTGGTAGATGCCCCATCCCTGGAAACATTCAAGGTCAGGTTGGACCAGGGGCTCTGAGCAATCTGATCTAATTGAAGATGTCCCTGCCCACAGCAGGGGGGTTGGACTAGATGACCTTTAAAGGTCCCTTCCAACCCAAACTATTCTATGATTCTATGAAATATTACAAACATCATCATGACTGGCAAGCTTTTACTAACTAAAGCACATTTATCCTTATTGTCTAAGAAAGAATGTAAAATACAGAGTGCAGTTGTGGAAAACTACAGCTAACTTGTATCACCAGCACAGATTTTAAATAAATAAATAAATAGAACAACCCCCCAAAAACACCCACAAAAAATCCCAACACTTAAAATTAAGAGCAGCAATCCAGTGATTACCTTCCGTCAAATGTAATTATATGAGGGTCAGTAAATGAGTAGCAGTAGGCAGTGGGTAGATCCTTTACTGTAATCTTCAAAACAAAGAAGCACATAGTAAGTCATGTCAGATTAGGAAATAAACAGACTGAGGCACATTATTTGTCTTGTGATACTGGTTTACATTCTAATAAATATATTATATTATACTTTTAATCAATCTGAGTAGTTATATCAATATTAAAATGTAAAAAAATTAATTCAAATGAAAAGGCAACATTTCAATGAAAATAAAACAATGGAAAATTGATGACTTAGAAATCTTGGTGTGAGTCAGCAAGTCACAACTGAAATAGAAACTTCATTAACATCAGCCACATTTATGGCCAGTTTACAGAGCTTAACATGAAGATTTTCAACCTGTGTGCTTTCTGGAAGATAGCCATTCCACAGGAAATTCTCACTCAATATAGGTTCGACTGCAATTCTGGTAATTCTGTCTCCATCCTGCATAAAGTCTGCCACAGCAGTGAAATAAATTACAGCTTGACTACAGATTCCGTTATTGCAGGGTTTCTGGAGGAGATCCACATGACAAGAAGAAAGAGCCAAGTTTAAACCTAACTGCTCTTTACCTGTTTTAATGAAAACACATTGTTAGTGAGTTTTCCTCTAAGTAAGTCACATTTTGTATATGACTGTTAATATAGATTCTAACTTATTGACAAACATTTTCATAAATTAAAACAATTATTCATTTTTCTTAGGTTTGGTCATGCAAAACCCCCTCTCTACATCTTCATACACACGCACAAGAAAATGGTTTTGAATTTTCCAGTTTGATAGACAAATGGAAATCATGATAGGCTTGCTAATATGACCTAAAAAGGTTGTCTACATAGGCAAGGCTCCTCCTGAGGTTCACAGGACTTGCGCTTGAGAAAGTACTACAGAAACCGGTAATAATAGTAAAAAATGAGGCCTCCACGACGGCATATATGATACTTGCAACACAACAGGTCAACAAAATGAACTGAATTATAAACTTTGCAAGTATTATGATATTCCGTCTATTCAAGTCAAAGAATATGGCTCCGATATCCATAGCTGCCAAAAAACACCTAACTTCAGCAAGTAATGGACACATTCTTCCATACTTTCAGCAGCAGTATATATAGCCTGTCAATATTTTGTTTTAACATTTTAGAAAGTATTTTACAATGTAACAGCCTCTCCAAAGGAGGAGTTATATTTAGAAAAACACATTAAACATACAAAATGCAACAAAAATCAGGATGATACTTACCCTCATCAACAGTATTTAATGTTAGTGAGATTTTGCAGTCACTTTCAAGCTGGCTAAACTCCGGACAAGGAATAGGAATGCTACTTTCTATTGCCAGTCTGTATTCCTTCCCGTCTTCTGATATATCATATGTTTCTGGATGTATCTAGCACAGAAGAAATTGTACTTAAAATGCAAGCTTTGCAAGTAAACTATGGCACTGCTATGGCTTACTAACCAGCTAGTACAGTCTAAAAAACTGAAGAGATGGAATGGCACGGTGTGTATCCTGCTCCACTTGATCAGGCTTATTTAGACGGTCTGAAGCGCAGTGGCATTGGGGAGAAGATGAGGACACAGCAGCGAGAGTCTTGAAGAGGCGGGAATAAGGGGCAAGGATAAGGAAAAGGCAAGAATAAAGGCTAGCTAGGAAGGTAAGGAATTAGCAAACTACATTAACACCACAAAAACGTATTCTCTGGGTAACTTCTGGAAGCTAAAATACAAACAGTTTGGTGTATTGTCTGGGTGAAAGGGAGGGGGAAGCTACCTACAGGCAACAACGTCCCAAAAGAATTTGGAAGCACCATATTTCTCCTGGGATTCCTCTCCATAAACTTACAACACAGCTCACTATAGATGCATAATCAAAAATGCAACTAGAGATCAGTAACAGAGGCCAACTGAGCGTTGTACATTGGGTGAAATCCTGAACGCAGCCTCACAGGAAAACAAAAATAATGCATCCACGCTTTTTGCCCGTGTGCACTACAGACTTGCACTTACATGAGATAAACCTGGGCCCTGATCCTGCAGAAACAGAAGCTCATGCTTAACTTTATGAAGGGCAAATCCTTAAGCCAACAGGACTATTCCCAACATGTAATGACATGTAGTATGTCTTTCTGGGATTGGGGTCTCATTCCTGGCCAGCAAATGGGTCCCCACAGCTATATCCATGGTAGGAATCAAAATAGTTCGGAGCTTGGCCTCTGACCAAGTGGCACGGCACAGCTCATGTCCCCATTTCCCTCTCGAAGCCCAGACCAGGTTGGCCTCACCCTTCCCTTACCCCCATGGCCAGCTGGGAAGAGGCCCTGGCCAAGGCTATCCCATGAGCCACGTGCTGGGAGAGCCTGTTGGCATAGACCAAAATCATGCCAGAAAAGGCAGCAGCAGTTAAATGTAACAGACAACAGCGTGCCAGGGCTCAGGTCTCCTAGTTTACAAATACAGCGTCGGAGTCGACTCCAGCTGCTGGAAATCAAGGCTTTCACTACGTGTGTGAGTTGCCAGTTCAGCCTTCCTGCACCTTGAGTGCGTGGGGACTCTTCTGCTTTTTGACAAATTTAAGTTCACTACAGCCAACAACATGCTCTATTAATTCACAGTTAATACATTTTGAGTGCCTTCTAGAGGCACTGACTGCTGTAGCAATACTCAGACAGATTCCTTACTACGATAAAGTAAAACGTTATTTTCTTTCAAAATTACCTTAATACCAGCAAAAAATTCCTTGCTCTCAACGGAAGAGCTTTGTATATCCGGCTTCTCCATGAAAAAAGCAGAACTGCTACAGTAGACCTGTAGGACAAAACCAGCATAATAGAATACATTTTTGGTATGATGTGGCCACATGAAGACAAAATCCAGCCATCATGGGTCAGTCTGATGGATTCATCACACCCAGTCTTCTGTTTGCACCAGAAGTTACCAATTGCCATGGTGCTGCTTAAGAAAAACATAGAAACAGATCGAGTCCTGGCATACTCCACCAGTGGTGCAGAGACTTCTTGAACTTCTTGAACTTGCGTACAAACCAGCACATTTAACAAGCACCTAAGTCTCCACCGATATAACAAATCCCTTCTGGAGCATTTCTGCACCCCATGACATCTTGTGGAAATGCCTTCTATACTTAATTACATGTTATTTACTTCTTTTTGTCCGTTTCACACTTTTTGCCTTTTAATTTTGTTGAGTGCCCATTAATCTTAGATTATGCAAAACAACCATCCCCTCCTCCTTCTTACTATACTTTTTTCCTGGTGTTATGGGCCTGGATAATCTTTTTCAAGCTGAAGAATTCACTGTGATTTCCCTCCACTGAACCAGTTCCACGCTACCACCACCGTGGTTTTGCACTTTTTCTTTGTTTATTTTGCTGTATCCCTTTTGAGATGTGTTGACCACACATGCAATATTTCAGATCCTGAGAAAACCAAGGATTCATAGCAGCTGCAGGTAGTTTACGACTGTGCCTTTCCTTTTGACTGTCACTGAGCTAACACTGTCAGGCTATTATTATTCACAAAGCCCCCAAAGGATTTTTGAGGATTAGCAATTGCTGTTGTTGTCCATAAGCCACCCAAGCAGCCTGGCTTTGGCTTGAACACACGTGCACATGCACACCAACCACGTGGTTTTTTGTTTTTTTTTATTTTGAAAAGGGAAAATTAACCTGTATTTTCATATACACAGGTAGAAAGCTTATTGATTTTCCAATGCTTAAGCTTCTCAAAGTTACCATGAGAGCCTAGGTCTTGATTCTGCAGAATGTAATGCAGGTACTCCCACTGCTTTTGATGGCAAAGATTAAACCATTTAAATCCGATCCTAGAGACAAAACCATCAAGCAGCAGCTCATTATTGATTCAGACAAGACAAATCTATCTAATGAATCAACAACACAGCTTCTCACAACCTCTGGCTCTTACAGCCTCTCACTTAGACGCAGTTGTATCCAAAAATCCTCTTAATTTACAGTATCAAACAAAATCACAGTAGAGGGTGAAGAAGATGCAACTTCAATAAACGTTTATCCTGCAGGCACACTATACTGTACTGAGACAGACAGTCTCAAAGCCTTAATGGCAGTGATAATATTCTGTGGTATTTCCACACTCATACGGGCACTGTTGGTGTAAACAACAACTAGAGCCAGTATGCTTCTGCCAAGAAAAATTATACAGCAAGGTGCTGGAACTCTGTCTCTAACAACTGTTAGTGTCTACTGAGCCATATTTACAAAGATACAAAGAGGTTATAATTATGTTTTAACATACTCTGTCTCCAAGTCTGATGTTTATCCCATCTAGTTCTAGAAGTGAGAACGTATGAACTGCTGTTTCATGTTTCAGCTCTTCTTTGATACCTTCAGGAGAAAGTCTTGACCAAGTTACAAGGAATCCAACTGAGCTGTTTGCAAAAGGAATGCCAAAGGTACACCTTAGGTAAATGCTGCCTTTGATCAACTCTGCTACAACTTCAGGAATGGCTGGTAGTGGCGGTGACACAGATGGAGATGATGAAGGAGCCAGGGTACCTAGTCAAACAGAAGTGTGGTTTGTGCTTTTTATTCCAGTATCGGATTAAATGACATTGACATACATTTTGCCAATTAATACACTAATAATATTTACCTTTTTTCATATGTGGAAATATTACATAATTGCTTAGAGAATCACAGAAATTGTGTATGTTCCTTTTATTAATTATTAAAAGGAGAAAAAACTCTTTATCAGCCTTTGATTATATTCTAGCCAACAGGAAGGTGCTGAAGAGGAGAAAAAAAACCCCAAGAACAATGAATAAAATACAATTAATTATTTTACCAGACAGAAGAGAGTAACAGGCAAAGGAATTTGCCTGACTGAAGAATATTTTCTCTACTTATGAAGAAGGAGGAAAAAGAAAAAAAAGGGGGGGAAAAAAAAAAAAAGGACTATGTAAAAAGAAACAGAATAAGCAACAGTATGATCTGTAGATTCATCTTATATTTGACTCCCAAAGAATCAAAGTAATCTGTAAATCAGCACTATTAAAATTACTTTTTAACATTTTGGTACTTATTCTGAACATTATGCTGAGAAAGGTCTGTTGTAATCCAAGGTCTGAAATTGCCTCCAAACTGTTCATTTTGCAACAGACCAAGCACTACTGTTGAAAACATGAACATGTTTTTATTCAAGACAGAATATGACTAAACATTGACATTATTGGGTCATAGATGCCCAGAAAATCAAAACAAAATACTCACTGCTACAGACGTCTTGAGTTTCCATTCCCTCAGGATCACAGGTCTGTGGCTTTGCATCTGAAACTACTATAAATTGTTCTTAAATTGTATATTCACACACATACAGAGTATGTACACCAATGCTCTTAAATTATTGCCCTATATTAAAAATACACCAAATATCACAAGACACGAATTGAGCTGTAAATTAGCAGAACAGAAGCAATCTTGTAATCCAATCCATATAAAATTATGTTAGCAGTCGGTACAAAGCCTTGTGATGGAAATCACAAGTAGAGTGAGGAGGAAGAGTACAGAACATTCTACCACCTCTATATCTTTTACTGCAGGTGTACCCAGCCAATACTTATAGATGTATAGATGCAGACGACACCAAGTTGGGCGGGAG
>NW_009195117.1:0-19879 GCF_000690835.1 Fulmarus glacialis | reverse complement strand
TTAATGATTCTATGATTCTATGATTTTGTCCTACAAACAGCAAGCCACAAGTACCTGGGAAGATGAGTGCCCTCAAACCAGCCTTCCCCACATGATTTCCAAACTATTTGCCATTTTTCCAGTGGGATTAATTTGCTACCTACCACCAGCTGCTTTTCCAAAGATACAGCATCCTTATTCTTCTGACAGATCAGATCTGGAAATACTTCTGCAGCACAAGAGCAAGCTCTGGCACCTTTGGAGACCACAGAAGGTGGCACTGCCATCAGACACTGAGGGAGCCAGGGAACACCTGGAAATCCTCCATTGCCTCTCACAGTTTGCTGTGATTAACACAGGGTGAGCAACAACCTCCAATACTTAATTTAGCTGTCCTAGTGACCATATATTCACAAGCGAAGCACTGTTGCTAGCTGAGCCAGGTATCACTTGTCTGGGAAGAGGGCTGCAACTGCCAGTCCTCAGTGGCAGAAATCAGGGAAATCCCCAAAAAGCAAGAGGAGAATGGCAAAAGTAACTTTAGCATATAATTTGAGGATAAGCTTTGTTCTATCCCAATCAAACAGGGAAAGAAAAAGCAATAGGAAGAGAGATTTGCTAGTTGAGGGACAGAGAAATTTAGGGATTTCCTGTCTGCGGGTGCTGCCAGCTACAAGCAGACTCCATAGGACTCTGCAGATCACAATGGCTAAATTAGGGACTTCGCAGTTATATCCAGCTAATGCCTTTTATACTAAGAAATGCGTGACATTCACATATTCACACCTAGGCTAACATCTGTCTAATTTATAATAAAACAATTATTTTCCTTGAATTTCATTTTTAGCCTCCCAGTTCCAATTTTATTTATGAAAACTGTGGTCAAATGAATCATTATCTAACAGACAGAAGAGGGAACTGCAAGCCAGCACTCCTGGATTTTATTCCCAGCCCTGTCACTGCCTCACTACATGACTTCCAGCAGTCAATAAATCTCACTGTGCTTTAATTTAATAATCTATAAAGTGGATGTATTGCTCACTTAGCTTCACTGTCACCCAGTGAAATCAGTTAATATTCAAAAAAGTACTTCAAGACTCACAGATAATAGGATATACTTTAAGTGGTCTCCTTTGAGTATTTAAACTGGAGTTCTACCAATGGTATTTTCCAGAGTAACAAACTCTGTGCTACCTGATCATGACTAAACCCAATATAGATTAAAAAGTCTTAAACATTGCCAAAGGAATAGCGATAGCGGCACAAGCACTCTGTGATGCCCATGTAGATACGGAGCACCATCTAGTGTCATACAGAACCCCTCTATCTCCCATCCCTGTGCGTCTTCGTAGCAGTATTTCTGGTCTCCTTTATTTGTATCAGGGTAACAGCCAGGGAGCCAGATAAGACTCCAATCGTTTTGAATACTTGGCCAACACCTAACAAATGTCTTCCTTGAATGTACCTTGGTGAATGGAAGTATTTTCAAGGGCAAAGTTGCTAGTTACTCATTTAGTTTGTTTTGCAGGGAACTGCACTGAAAACTGTTTTTGATCGACTCCAATCAGAAGAGAGATACAGATTTCAAAGGTACACATACATGCACAAATACACCCACTACAAACACAAAAGAAAGGGAACATGATAAAATGGGGGAAAAATAACATTAGGCCCCTTCTAATGAAAGCTTCTCCTACAACAACATAGCAGGGTAGCACATCAGAAGTGAGGCGCTAATACACCTCCACGGTAGCTGCTGAAGGCCGTGCAGAAGAGCCAACATACCACATGCTGAAGTGGCAGCTCTGCCCCAAAGGGACAGTGGCAATTACAGCTTCTTCCTGCAGTGGGAAAGGTGAGTTGCCCAGCCTGCTTGCACCAGGCACAAAGTTTGCAACACATCACTTCTGTGCTGGTGTACTTACATCCATCCTCCCTAGAGCAAGGCCAGATGCCCATCTCACCCTGATGCTTGCAAGCTAACAGGAAGGGTATGGTGGGAACAAGAGAGGGCTCCCTCCATCTTCTTCCAAGTCTCCAAAAGACAGAGCACAACAACAACAAAAAACTAAACAAATAAAAAAACCCACACACCACAAATGTCAGGAGGCAGGGGAAGGAAGCTCAAGAAAGTGATTTAACAGGTGTTGCAAATACCTCAAAGCTGAGATACTAAAGGGCTAAAAAGCTTCAGCTGTCAAAAAAGGTTATCAAACAGTTACCAAGAGACAAGTAAATTGATTACAACATTATACATATAAGATACTGGTTACTAAATTAATCTTTAATCTAACAGAGATAGGTTGAGAACCAGCACGTGGAAGTTAAAGCCAAACTCAGTTAGGCAACATACTTTAAAACAACTTTAGCAATTAGCCAACAAGGGTGGAAAAGCACTGTCCGAGGAACTTGTATATTCTCCACCTCTTTGTGTTTTCAAATCAAATCTCAACCTTTTTAACATGCTTTCATCAAACACACATCCCTGAGGCTCAGTGCAGAGAGTATGTAGGTTAAATGCAATGAATTGTGTTCACACAACAGAATGAATGGAGTGAACTAGGAGCTCCCACAGTGGAAACACTGATCAGTCCCTGAAAACATTGCAATGAAGTGTCATTTTCTCAACTCTTGGTGACACGCTTCATAACGCTGCAGCCCAGAAACATTCCTGAAGCACACCCTGGCAGCTCGGCCATTTCATTCTTCCTGGGTCTCATCTGCACCATTTCAGCTCTGGTGGCACTTCTGCTGAGCTAACCACTAAACATTCAAGTAAACAAGCTGAAACAAGCAAGCTTCATGTCTTGAGATTTAAAAAAAATAATAAAAAAAAATCATATACTGCTCAGTTGAAGCACAATGCTAAGCTCAGCATGTTGAATTTTACAAGGATTTTCAATTGGCATTTTACATTGTTTTAATATTGAGCCCCTTCTTTCATACAGATCACAAAAACATTAGTGTTTTATCTGTACTTCCAAGGAGATAATACTTTCTCTCAATTGTTTTAACAAGCACTCATAAAAGCTAGCAAAATAAGAATAGGCATTACCAAAGGTCTGCCGACATGACACCTCTGTGCAGCCTTCTTGCACTAAGACAGATGCATGGAGCCCATTTGATGCAAGTCACATCTTTTCAAAAACAGCCTCTCAATTTATGACATATGCGATGTCAAAACGGCTGTCCCTATCACTGCTGCCCCTTTACAGACTATTTAATTTTTCTGGCAGTCATCATCTTAGTTAGGAGACATGGCTGCATGCTCCTCGGTACGCAGAGCTCCCCGATGTACTGAGCAGAGCCTACAAGAGCCAGAGCTCCAGCAACACATCTGACTTGACCATGGGTACAATAAAATGAAACACCACACAAAAATGAAGCACTGATTTTCAGAGATTTGGGTCCACGAGCCCTTCTCATTCAGCAGAGTCTTGCATGCATGCAGGAGCACGTGCACCACATCCACATGCCATGGGATCCTTCCTCCACATGCAAAAGGCATCAGCATAACAAGGATGGACTTCTAGGGCTCGTCCACCAAAGGACTATCAGGGAGGTGAGAAGTCTGCAAATGGGGGTTTTCACTAAGGAACAGAGAGGCCTTCAGCTGCTGTAACCAAGGCACTTATTCCCATGACAACAGCCATCTTCCACCCAAAATTGTTTGGTCAGTTCAGCCACAATTTGCAAATATTGAGGTAAGCAACACTATGGAGGGGAGTATTAAATTGCCATATTTATGCATGTAGCATTTTGGATTGTCTGTGTGCCTATGAAGGGCTGTGCAAATGGAAGCATGGGGAATCAGGGAAGAGGCTGGGAATCCTCGTGCACGTACACCTGGAGCAGAGAAAGCCCGGGGCAAGGAAGGAACCCCCAACACTTCGCATCTGAGACCCGTTCTCTTATAGTCACTGCAGGAAGGACATAGGAGTGGGACTCTCTGCTGTCCCCACCTGCAACACCACAGTCACACAAATATCCTTTTAAATAACCTTCATGAAAATATAGTCACTGAAGATAAAAATCCAGCGAGCTGTAGTGCATAACAGTGCTCCAGTCCCAAATTTTACCTTTCGGCACTCCAGCAAGAGAAATAGTTGCTAACACCAGGTCTGCCATAAGAGCAGAATCCTAAATTTATTATATGATCAGGTGTCAGCAGATCCTACAAGAGATTATCCTACAAATGAAAGCTCTCAGTATTAATACCTCAAGCATCACATAAATATTTAGTCCTTGATGTGAAATTAAACATCAAGAAGTGAGAGAAAATAGTCAATGATTCCTGTTCCAGCCTCCATAACACATTTGGCTCTTGAATCCCTTTTCTGGTTTTTTTTAACCCATCAAATAAATTATTGAATTTATGAGTGTTAGGCTAAGCAAAAGCTAGTGATCAGTGAAATTAAGTGCAACTGGGTATAGGCACGGCACTTGTAGAGAAGTCTAGCAAAAGGCAGCATTGCTCAAAGATTATAGAAATCTGCTGTGATAACATTACCAAAAGACATGCACTTGGATGCATCAAATGCAAGGGTACAGGCTATTTTAGGAAAAAAGTGAGATTTCTATGATACAGCGCAAAGTGGCACACAAAAAGGTGATGGGTTTGTTGGGCAGTTTAGGGCCTTTTTTAAAGGCTCATCTGTAGAGTCATCTCTGCTTTAAAGACCTGATCTCAAAGACACTTTATACCATTTTATTCTGTCACAATAAATGTTGCCAAGTATTGCCTGCTGTTTTAATATTCTTACAGTTTCACACTGTTTACATACAGCACTGTAAGAATACGAAACCTGAATCTGGCTAGCTCAATACTGATTGGCATTTATATATTCTCATTTTTAGTTTGAGGGGCATTTTCATTAGCCTACTCCATGTGGTAGAAGGGATGATTTTGTTTGCTTGTTTTAAGGCAGATAAGCAGGAGCTAGTATTTCAAGAGATTCATAACTAGGCTGTGTATGCTTCAGGTAAGATATAATAAGGACATAAGCATGCACAGCACATGCATCTGTGGCTTCTGAGCAGCACAAAGCTAACGCAAACCTGTGGCTTGGTAATGGCCCTTCCAGGGCATATTTCAAATATACAAACATGCAGAGTGCTCCATTAGCTGCCTGCACCAAACCACTGCACTGGAGAAGAGAAGGGCAGGTGCTCCCACGGCAAAAAACACAGCACACGTCAGGGAGGAGGGCATCCCTCAAAATGCACTTAGAAGCACTAAAGCCACAAACATGAGACTGCAGGAGTACCAAGGTCCCACTGCAGTGAGCAGAAATACCCAGCTCTCTTCTTACAGCAGCTATGCATGCAGCACAGTCCTTCCACCACCTTAAAATAGGAAATTGTCCGAGATGTTGTGCAGGGGCTTCACTCCAAGGGCCACAGCTTTCTAACAGCAACCCTGGGTTAGCTCACAGAAAAGCCTCACTCAGGCATCTCCCCGACTTGCATGAGCTCTAACAAGTTTTTCCAAACTAATTTCAGCTCTGGCCAATTTCAAATCAGATCTGAATTTTCAGGGGGCATGCAGCTGTACAGGACATGCACTTCCTATTTTCAGAAGTGGAAGTGAACCAACATAGCTACTCAAAAAGTGAGTAACAAAACATGAATTTTAGAAAGCAAGAAGAAAAAGCCCACAGTTACTAGCCTTTCAACCTTAGGAAGTCAGATGCTTTATGTTGCAGGCTGGAATGGATGAGGACTGTTGAAGGATTTTCAACACTCTGGAAATACAAAGTTTGGGTGTTAGTACAATCGTAATATAAGAAGGAAATTCCACCCCCCAGGCAAACTGCGGTAAAGTTTCTAATGCATGCACAGAAGTTACCCTATATCAGTTTTCCACTTGTAGTTAATATGTGGAGCACTTTGATCTCCTCACATTAAAACAGAGTACTTGAGCATAGCAGTATATCTGATACAGTCTACCAGCACAATGATAAGAGGGTAAAAATCTTGCATTTCAGGACAACATTCTTAAAAAAAAAATCTAGTCTTTGGCACAAACAGCAAGTGCCAGCCACAATCCCACCAGAATATCTGAAAATGTGACTGTGCCAAAAATAGTTTACACTTCCAACAAGGTTCATATTGGGTCCCTCACAATGTTAACAGGCAATTCACACTAACTGCTTCAAAACATGCTTTATCATTACAACTTGTTGCGCTGTGACAACACGCAGCACTTAGATTCTAGAATTTCCTTTGATTTTTCAAGGGTAGACACATATCAAAGCAAATATAACCAATGCTCTATACTGAAAGTGTGTGTAAGCAAAGAGCAAGCAAAATGACACAGGAATATGCACGAGGACACCCCAGAATTCAGGTTATTTGAGGAACAGTAGTACTAAGGCACCTGTTAGGACATACTTTTCTGTCATTCCCGGCTCAGAGATTAGAGATCTTTCCTGAAACACGATGTGAAAAATGTTTTCTTTGAGGTCTCTTCCATAGGCAGATGCCTCACATAAGATCCTTGCCAGCTTTGGGCTCTAAGCTGCTCCTTCAGTGCCACTGCAGTGGCTTGCCCAGCTGCAAAGCACAGCTGTGAATACAAGCCTCCCCTTCACAGGGAGACTGCTATAGCTCCCTCTTGGAGAGATGAAGGCCAGTTCCCAGGAGGTGATGTGGCAGGAGCATGTTGGCTACTGACTCATTCAGCCTTCGTCCTCAGCTGAAAAAACACAAGAGCTGGCACGTGGCTTTCATGAGTGTGTACTGTACTATAGCATGGTACAAGTAGAGGTTAATGAAAATCATTTAATTTCCCTTTGGATTTCCACACAGAGGCAAGGCTTAGTTGACAGATGAGCAATTAAGACAGATACCTCTTGAAGCGAGGTATACCAGCATCTCCAAGTAACTAACCTGGACTTGCACCTCTTTTTGCTTTACCAACATAAAAGGGAAAAGCATAAAATGCTCTCTCCACTTCATCTTTATAGCAGGATAATCAATGCCTGCTCATTATCACAGGGCAGGGGAGAAAAAGGGAAATAAACACATTGTTTTGTCTGCAAAGTCCTACCATTGACATTTAATTGATTTCTAAAAACCAAAAAAATCTCAGTGGTCAGTCTGGAGGGATAGCCATTTACAGCAGTGCATTTCAAGCACTGCACTACCCTGGTATGGCCTAGCTTCCTAGCAACAAAATGACTTAATATACTCGTAGCAGAAAAGGTCTTCCACAGTTTTTTGAGCATCTTTTTTTTTTGTGGTTCTCTGTGAGGCAAAGAACAATTCAAGTCAGATTCTGCTGACACAAGTTATTCTGAGGTTGCCTACATATACACAAAACCACAGATCTTTCCATTAGTATAAAAACGATGCTTTCTGGCACAAAGTATATCCCCTGCTGCATATAGTGGTAGTTTCTTCACTTACTCCCAGCCTCAACACATCAGAGGGAGACTCCCCAGTTTCCACCCAAACTCAATGAGACTTTAGGACATGTGTAAATAATGAAACACTAATGCAAAGAAAAGTGCTCAGGGATAGCCATGGTATGGGGAATAAAACCCACTCAAACTCAGGATAAGAGGAGACCCAGACATGTTGCTTATGGAACTGCATTTATCAAAAGCTGAACTTTCCGAACAATGTTATTCCTGTTCCACTGACATTCTCATAGTCTTTTTTTTTTTTTTAAAGTAGTTCTTTGAACTCCTTACCAAGTTGTTAGAGGAGCTCAAGATGATTCAATATTACAGCAGTATTTTTCCTTACAAAGAAAAGCTTCTTGTATCTATCCAAATATTGGACTGATTCCTACTGTTAAATACTTCATTTAATACTTCATTATAGTTATTCTTCTTTCAGCAAAAAGTTCTGTGAGAACAACAAATACAACAAATTCTCGGACATCATTCTTTCCATTAGCTAACACATGAGATGTACCAAGATACAGACAGCAGTAGCACGCATACCCAGAAGAAATACCTATTACAGCTGCTTCTGTAGTGTATCCAAGTTTTAAGGAGCAATATAAGACTGTCTGCAAGGTACGGACTTGCAATTCTTTTTCTCCCAACAAGCAATTTTCCTTTAACACCTAAAGCCATGGCAGCCATAATAGCAGCCACTTCACATCCTTTACTGCCTGCTTTAAGAACCAAATGACACCAAAGATAAGACCCACACTGCAACACTCCCAGGATACTAAACCTTCAGGTCCCCAGAGGCAGGCAAAGGCTGAGCACACCAGGTTGTAGACACCGCTTTTTCCTCAGCATAAGGGAAAACCTGGAGTTGTTATTCACAGGATCACAAGGTAGCTCAGGGGACTCAAGCACCCAGAGTTGTCCAATGCCCCCAAACGTAATTTGATTCCTGGGTATGCTCGTGCATAGCACAAAGGTGGCCAAGAAGAAATTAATCTGGCCTGTGGTATCCAGAGAAGGAAAACCTCGCTCTATAACATCCTCCCTTTACATGTAAGGGCAGTCAATCTGCCACCTAGTCATCCTTTTTACTGGGTAAGGGTACCAGATGATGCAGCCCTGTGACGCTATTCCTTTGAAACGCATATTCACCATCCCTATTTCATTCCAACAGTGTTTTTCACCATGACTTTTGCAGGGGCAGTCTGTGGAACAGATATTCTGATAGTTTATCTATCCAGCAGCTGCAACACCGAAAGTCACTAGGACTTACCTGTGGGGTTTAGGTATTTACAGTACCTAAACAGTTCCTAGGGCAATACAAGTCTTGGTGAAACACAAAAGCATCTGAAGTATACATGCACCTTTATAGGAAATAGTCTCAGTGAGCTACATTTACATATTTGACAAACTTTAACTCACCACAGAAAAACCCCTCTGACTTACTGCCATTGTCTTCACTAGTGAGCACAGACCTGTGTCAAAGGGAAGACTCTATTGTGCTCATAGTTTCAGAAGCAGATAGAAATTCATTCAGGCAATCGCACAAACTGAGTAACTATCCCAAGTGTTGGGACTCAGATGTGATATAACATCTTCCATCAAGACACACAGCTAACACAATGCTGTTCAGGAAGTGCTTTCAGTACTTGCTCCTGCTGTTGAGAGACTCAGATTTACAATAAACACTGGTTAGAGGGAACACCGGTTCTGCTTCTCTCTGAAGGGCCACTCCATAATTTTGGAATGAATCATCTCTCTGCACTTTATGTGCAAACAGGATCGCGCATTACTACCAAGAGCAACACTGAATCTGTGTAATGGCTCACTCGGAAAGAGTTAGAATACCAATTTAACTGGCTTTGCTAACCAAGGGAAATAGATATCTAGTCTACCAGCATGACAGGTTGGAAAAAGCTTTACTGAAATAAGGCAGAAGCTTCTGATAAACATATTGTAGACTGTCACAGTCTCATTAATACCTTTCAGTTTGTACTTAACTAGATAACTCTGTGAAGCTACCTGGCGAATGCTTGGTGTAAATATGCCTTGAGGTCACTATTCATGAGCAATGGAGCAGTCCCAAGTTGTACCACTGAAATCTCATTACCCTTTCACAACATCCTGTGTCCAGTATGTGCCAGTTTGGGATTTCATATTCTTTGGACCAAAAATCTTCTAGGGAGTCCTTCAAGACTTGGAGACTGTTTTTTTTCAAAGACTGAATGCTTAGTTGTTGTCAATAAAATGATGAGAAATATTATTTCCTGTTAGCAGTGTTGCAATAAATGGATACGGGGTAGAGCTATAGTGGACATTGCAAGGCCACGCTCTCCTGTGCCAGCTAGAGACATCTCCAGAGACACTTGGCTTTGGCAGCACCTCCTTAACCTCATGCAGGCTGTCAGTGACCACCTTTGCTTAAGGGCACTTACATATGAAAACAGCCTGCACTCAAAAAAAAAAAAAACCCAGACACATAGCCCAGCTCATCCCAAACACTTCTTCCTACAGAGAGGGACCCAGAGGGCCATCAGAATGGGCTCAAGAGCAGCATTTTTGCAGCAAGAAAAGCACCTCTCCTATCCTCTTGGTGCTGCAAAAGAGTTTTACTGAATTTGGAGCATCAGAAGATGGCAACGGCTCACCTGCCAACTCAACAGGATCAGCAAAAGGCAGCGGGAGCTGCAGAGGCGCATAGGAATACAGCAAGCAAAAAGCAGTGTCCAATGGCCCAGCACACATTATAGCAGACTGCAGGGCCAACAACTTGTTTTTGGACCCAACTCCAAGGACAGAAGTGACTGCATTGTTAAACCCTATGCATTTACTCCTCTCTAGAAGGGGCTCTCGCTAAAAATTTATTGTGTTAAGATCACGGCGTCTTTAAGTGAACAACATGCACATCCTTTAGAAATAATTAATACATCACACACATTCAGCAGTGTTTGTGGCTTGGTGTTTGTAAAGTACAGAGAACTTTCTACAATTCTCCACAGGTCTGTAGAACAATACCAGTGACTTCCATACTTGCACTACTGGCTTAAAAGCCAAGCGCCCACCACTAAAATGAAAACCAGCTTGATTCAGGCAGTGCAGACATAACCTTGCTGAGAAGTTCAAGACACAAGTCTTAAAATAGTTTCATTGCTTCAGGTTACGGTTTTCTTATGGATTGCTGCCCACATTTCCATGCAAATTAAAAAAGGCAAAAGGACAACAGGGAAAAAAAGCAAACTCACAAAAGGACACCGCGCATGGCCTTCCCTTAACAGACTCTGCCACACAGACTGACTCAAAATCAGTAGTTGAGGCTTGCAAGGGCAGACACAGAGCTGCATTTTTCTACTAATCAGCCCCAGGTGCCCTGACAGCTCCAGCACAGTCCTTTCACATCTGTCAAGCCACTCATGGAAAGTTGGAAATGAAAGAGATTGCACAAGAAGCAATTGTAAAAGTTGTAGGGGGGAAAAAAGCTTGTCTTCTCTCCTGCTCACAGAGCTCCAAATGCCTTTTATACCTTCCTCCCAGGCAGGGCTACATTTCCACCCACTGACATCTCCTACTCATCCTTCATCAGGGACTTCACAGTGGGATTTCCTTACTGCCATCCTCAGCAGCTTCACTGCTGATGCTCATTTCTCACTTCCCAGCCTGACCATCTCAGCTTGAAAACAGCAGGCGGCTCCACCACCTCATCACTACCTCTCTGCTCTGTTTTACCTTTTTTTCAGTCTTCTCAGGTTTTCCCTACGGGCCTTTCTTACCCTTCTCTTATTCAATAGCACACATTTAAAGGCACAAAATCTGCCTAATGAACACGAGCAGAGTCAAGAGCCAAAATTAGTAGCTTTATTCTGGAAATAAACACTGTTACAAAAAACTCCCAGAGTACTCAGACGCTCAGGCTACATTTCCTAGTGATATTTCCTAAAGCAGCTGTCAGGAAGGCTGCTCTGTGCTTTATAGAGAGCCTGTTCTGCTGTACAGAAAGACCCCAGCAGTAAAATGGCTTTTAAATCTCAGGCTCCCACAGCAGGAAAGGGCTGGTAGCGAACAGCAGATGACAGCTAGCTGCTGGGTGAGCATCTTCTGTCTCAGTACAAGAAGGTGCATCAGTTTTTCTAGGACCATTTTCTCTCCTGGAGGAGAGGCAGCTGGAGGCAAGACAATACCTCGTGCCTTGGTATAATATGAATTTCACAGAGGCTGGGGAATGGCTGACATGCCCGAGTCACACAGCCATTGATAAAACCACATCCTCTGCATGTGCTGGTAAGGAAGCTCCATCTGGCCCACCTCACCACCAGGACATGGATGTACATCTACCTGTAAGAGATGCCAACACTGTGCTGGTCCCGTTCTCCCCTGTCCTGTTCCAAATAAAGCACTCTTTTCAAGTCAAAAGTCTCTGCTTCAAGGAACTAGGATTTCAATTTTCTTTTTGCAACAGCACATAAGCTTGCTTGGTCCCTCACCCACAGGTATTTTCTGCTTTTTAAGTTACAACACACCAGCTTTGAAAACTTTTCTTTTCAAAAACCACTTCTGATGAGGTAGCTAGTTTTCTCTTGTCTCTAACAGAACTCCAGTTATGTCAGCCCATCACTGTAGAGAGGTAGGCTTGAACCTAACAAAGACTCCCATCTTCTTCACTCATATCTAGTAATTAGCAGATCTAAAACTGTTAAAACCAGCATCTTTGGTGAGTGAGCCTTTCCACACCTGCATTCACCCATAGGATGCTGCAGCACAGCTGAGTTTAATAACTAAACTTCTCTATTAGCCCAGTCCCGTAGCTCTCCTGGCTAATACCTGGTTAGTTCTGGCTGCAGGAACCCTCAGGCTGGTTCACAAATGCTCTTTTGCTAGACACCACACCACCAAGCCTGTTCCAAACCTCTGTTGCTGCTACCACCCTTGATTTCCCCACTGCACAGCAGGCCGCTTTTCAAAAAATAATTCTTTATATGCAGAACACTGCTGCCAGCTTATCAAAAATGGCACCAAAAAGTGTAACCTCCATTTATCCTCTACAGCTTCCCTGTGCATTTTAAAGATTATTTATTTCTATGACAGAAGTGTCTGCAGTCCCCGGCCAAGGTCTTGAATGAACGTACACTCTCCAGCAGGCTGGCCGCAATACAAAGAAACACAGTCTAAATACACAAGGCAGAGGATGAAAGGAGAAAAACACAGAGGTGTGAGGTCAACAGCAAAACCAGGGACAAAGCCATCTCTCCTGAGTCATGCACGAGTGCCCTTATCAGCATAGCACTGCTTTGCCTCGTGAATCAAAGGTCTCTCTGGACTGCACGTGTACTACTCAGGGAATTTACTTATTTGTTTCTATACTCCATTCTGCCACAATTTGTACATCACTAACCTGTTCCCACCCTTCACTTCAAAACAAGCACAGTTCTCATGGTACAGAAACCTCCTTCTCCCCCGCCCACACGATCTCTTCCTATGAGGACAGTGACCTCTTGTCTCTGTCACTATTGCTAGATCATCCTCCTTCAGGAAGATTTACATCTATTTTGTTTCTATTCCAGCAATTTTACTTTAACGTTGCAGTTGATTTATTTCCATATTGAATATTGGAATATTTTATGACAGAGTTAATAAAATAAATATTCACAATAAAATTTGTAAATACTATTTGAAGGCTAATGGAACATATCAGGTACCTTATGAATTTCCATAGATTTGAGAACCAGCATTTACAAACAGTCCTACCTGAGACCAGTCACAGGAGAAGGCCCCTGAAACTCTCAGCCCCTTACCAACAAAACTCCTCCAGGTTTGAGAAGGAGCACCCATGGCACATGTTTAACCCATTGACACCATGCTTAATCTTTCATCAGCATTAACCAGACTAGACAACGATTTACTGCTTGGTGTGAACCTACCCCTGCCTCTTGGGGTAGAGGAGAGCCTTTTGGAGCAGGCTCTGTATGTTGATGGATTATTTCTGGGACACCATGGGAAACTCTCATCTCTGAAACTACATGCAGGAGGGGTCACGGGCAAATTCAGTGAACAACTCACTCCTCCAGGGATGGAGATCCTGCAGCCTCTTGTGCAAGCAGAAGTGATGATGGAGCTTTTTGCAGCCCTTCTTGAGGATAGTCCCAAGCAGAGCTAGGGGAAGGTCCTATTACTTGAGGACCTGCTCTTACTTCTGGTGTGGTTATGGGAAAGCCCACCAGAAACTCTACAAGGAGATGACAAGCTGATGTATAACAACGCAGGAGGAATGGGGTACAGACAAGGGAGCTGTGCCCAGAAATGCCCTAGGAATGACCTTGGACATCACTGCCTGCAGTGCCAAAGCAAGCTCAAACAGAGACAGGTAATATTTAACTTCACCAGCCCTATCTTCTTATAAACCATACATAAAGCTGCAGTTAAACTCACTTCAGGTTCCAGCACCAACACAAGGGTTTCTCAACAAGCTTTCTCCTATGTCATTCTTGACCACCATTCATCACCACAACACATCTCATTTTCCCAATACATCTCATTTCCCCAGTATGGCAAAAAAGCACACCAATTAGCAGTGGTAAGTGATCCACCAGGTGAGATGGGATCTCAAAGGTATGCCAACATCAGGGAGACCTCGGCAGTGCTTACTGCACCTGCCTAGACCATGACAGGTCCACAGTGGCCAGACCTGCCCATCACAGGGTTAAATTTTACCATCACAGATCTGAAAAAGTTCTTACCTTTGCAGTTATTTATTTTTCTGAAAAACAGAAGTTGAGAAAAAATAAACTAGAACTAATCACAATTCATTAAGAGATTTGAAATGAGAGAATTTAATCCTTTAAGATTCATAATCCTATTTTGGAGGACAGGATGAAGCTCAGCTTTCAGGGAACAATTTAAGAAACTGCACAGGATCTCTACCTTCATTTCCTGTTTTAAAAATTCATCTCTCTAGCTGCTTCAACTCAGGTTTGCTGTTTAATATACAGAGAGACATTGAGGGGAAAAAAAAATGAGAATAAGTGAATAATTTCACTGAAATCACTTTCAAGTACATTAAATCCTTACTTACATAGCCATGTTTATAGAATCTACTTTGTTAGCATTAAGCAACCAGATACTCATACCAGCAACCCATAAAAGCTAAAAGTATCTTACTGTAAAATATAATTTTGCACGACTCAATTACAAAGCTGTTTGTACAGATTAATTCAAGTATATGATATCTCCTTCATATCTGCAATGCTTGTCTGTCTTCATAAGCTTTTAACACCAATATCATCCACATTATCATTTCATAACACATTCTGCTGCTATTAACTAGAAGTGCTACTATTTATTTTTGGGGAGGATAGAGCCAGTCACCTTTATCTGTCTTCGTTTCCTTAGACAGAAAGCAAAGCTGAGAAGCCTTAACTTAACAGTAACACCTGACCCAATACTAGAAACAAGTACAATTTGTTTTTTCTGTGTGATTGTTTTAGAGAAAGTCAGTGTACATAGAGTACCTGAAGAGTTTTTGAAGTAGTTTAAAAAAATTACTTCTCTATCTTTTGGCTGCAAAACTCGGTTCAGCTGATGCCACCAAGCAGAGCCACAGAATACACTCAGTTTTTCATGAGAGCACCTTAAGCCGAGCAACACCAGATTATATTAAAAACAGTGAGATCCCAAAGTGGACACTCCCTTGCACAGATTCACATTTGGACAGGCTTTTCTAACCTTTTTCTTCCGTTTATGGTTAGTCTTGACAGTAGTTTGCAGTGGCTGAACAGCAACATTCACTGCCAGGTGGACAATAAGATTGCACAAGTGTTCCCATCAACCAAATACAGCTGTCTTTCAAAGTGACAACACATTTCTCCTCATGCAGTGATTAAGAGTACCCACCTTTGCTGCTGGGCAGTAACAGAGTATGTCACTGCAGCTATTGCTCCCCCAGTGTAAACCTGAACCTTTTGCATACTGATGGTCACAGCTGTTCTCAGATCAGGACAGAACAGTGACTCTGGGTAACAGCTGCCTCTCCTACATACACCTACTTGAATTACAATAGATTGTGCATACAACATATAGACACATACATATGCATTCTGTATGTCACATGCATCTCTGTTACATACACCTGTCTAATGGACAACACGCCTTGTATTTCATTTAAGGTCACTTTATGATGAGCTTATTCCAGCTACCTTACCCAGTTTATACTTTGCAGTTTGTTTCTCAGCTCTTCTCCAGTACAAAAAATACTTCTCGTATTGTCTGCACTATCAGTATGTCTATCTATAGACTCCTATAAACACAAGAAGCATCCAGGTTCATAAGAACTGCACCCAGCAACATCACAAGTTACCTTGCCTGCCTCCCAGGAGACAGACTGACTTGGTATCAGGGATCAGCAGGGAGAATGAAGCTAAAAGCTCCTCTTCTAGATCACAGGGTTTGTTGGTCTTAAAAGCAACAGCAGCTACAAACACTCAGCTGTCTTTACCAAAAGACACAAACCTTAGCCCACAATTTAGACTGGGCAGAGTCACAGAGTCACCCTTTTGTAACTGGCTGGTGTAAAGCCCAGCAGAGCTGCTGTACAACTGCAGTGCAAGCAGGCAGCAGCAAGATTTTGAAAGTTTTAAAACATGATTTTGTGTAAGCCCTTGTAAGTCCCCCAAAAGATTCCTCTGATGGGCATCTGCAGATTTGAGCCCCAATATCACACCCATGACCTCTTTGGTGAGAGAGAAGAGAAAAAAAGAAAAGGAAAAAAGAAAAGTTACAGCTCCAAAATTGCTTACCCACCTGGTAAGCACACGTGGGGACAGTCTGGGGAGTCACCAACCACCACCCCACCCTCAGGGATCCCAGCCAAAAATGAGGGGGACACTATACCCCCAAGCATACACATAGCACAGTCTTTCACTCCTCTGCTGAATAGAGAGGGCAGGAATATTTTAAAAAGCCTTTTCTCTCTTCCCTGTTAAGTGCCTTTGGATTCTTCCTACCATAAAACACAGCCTTTGCCAAGCTTCTCTAGCCTGCTCAGGAATTCCCCAGGAAAGAAGTTTTCTTGTAGTTCCTCTGCCTGTCACCTTTACTTTCTAAACACACACCTGCATTCTTAATCCTTGCTTTACTTCTCTCAAAGTAACCTGCAAAGCAGAGGAAAGCCCCATGCTTGCAAAATTCAATGTGACACCATCTCCTGCAAAAGAATACCAGCTGAGCACATTTTTGTAATATTACTTGATATAGCCACACTCATGAACCAATAGTCTAGAAGTAAATAAAAAAAAATTAAAAGTCACTTTTGTTAGGTTTTACTTATTTTGACTTTGAGCAACTGGAACAGGTGAATTTTGGCCCCAGAATCAATCGCATACGCTAGTGATCAAGCACTGAAAAAAACATTTTATGCACAGCCAAGTTGCCATCCATTTTTATTCCCCTTTTCAGCACACTTAAACTTTTGCTGTTTGCAATCCCTTGTGGGAATGTATTCTCCAATTTCACTGAACATTGTGTAAAAGACATACTTTGTTTGCCCTGAACCTGCCAGCTAACTATTTCATGTTACATTCCCAGCTCTTGTATTAGGAGAAATGAGAAATGTCCTTCCGTCTCATTAAATCCAACGCATGCATGAGGAGCATGGATTATTGGAGAGATTGCTGCTCTTGGTATCCTGGGAAAATTAGCAATTTTCAAAGTTTCATTCTGTGATTGAGATTCCTCTGGCATATTTGATGAGCTTAGCAAACTCCTTCTACACACAGCTTCCTTTTTTCCTAAGCTTATATCTCTCCTCCCCACGCTGTGTAAGTGCTGCACCCAAGAGGCACAGCTGAGATCTGAACCCCATACATTGCCCAGCATCTAACCACACAAAGACAGCACCTGCCCTAAGGGGTTACAGTGACTTCGAAGGAAGGAAACAAGAGTAAACATAAGACATACTCACATTTTTAACTCAATTCTGAAGCTAAACAGGGTAACTATTTGATACAGGTTGAATTTTTACAACAGTGTACCCTTGAGAAATAATTACAATCTCCAGAAACTCTTCCAATCACAGAAATTTGGTTTCAGAAATTTTATGTTAACATATTAAATATTTCTTAGGAAGGAGAAGCAAGAAGTGGCTGTACTATCTGGCTTCTGCCACAACACTAGCTGTAGTATTTTTTATTAAGTATTATGAAACAGGAAACAGCCTAGGATCACTATTAAAATGTGTCTTCTGCTTTATAGCATTTTAAGAAGAGAAATGAGAGTCCTTCAGCCAATTATGCTATCTCCTTTCTACCTTTGCTTTCCTAAAGTGTGATAAAGGACACTTCATTAAAGCATCTGGCTGATAGCGGTCCAGTTCGAGTTTAATAAGGGCATGCAGCTAAACCAGAGCTTTTAGACCCAGGGTATCTTTTTATAAATAAAAAGTTCTTCGGTAGTGTTTGAACTGCTTTTGAAACTTTCACACCTGAATTTTAATGAGCAACTGCAACAAGAGTGATATTTGCCAAGTTACAAGCCCAGATGCAACTTTTATAGATTGACCACTAAGAACAAAAATGCCTATGCATGATCTACTGAAATGTCAGAAAACATGTCGGTTTTGGAAGTCGGTGACCCAAGACGGTTATTCACCAAGGACAGCAAAATAAGAGGAAATGTATTTTTGAAGGACAGCATATTTATACGTGTTTATTCTGGAAAATATGGAATAAGGAGAGGGCATCCATGTGCCAAAAGTTGGCAGCAAATAAAGCCTGTAAGGTCTGACACAGAAACTGGTGAAGCACTACTGACATCTAGTGCTACACCACTGTTTGTTATCATTAAACTGATACACTGCAGAAGCACCTATTTCCTTCTAATCCAAAAAAGAACTCAAAATTAGATTTGAGACAAAACCCTAGAATAAAATTTTAAGATTTAAGATTTTTTAAGAACAAAAGGTCAGGGCTTTTCTTTTCCCACCTTGGTACAGACCTGAAGCACCATTTCATAGTCATGCACTACAAAGGAGTTGCAGGACCCACTAGTATTCGAAAATCTTTGCTTCTGCAAGGTGTTGTCTCACCTGATACTGTTTCAGCATGAAAGTCCATGAGGACAGCAGGCAGCAGCTTGCTCACAGTCCTGAAGCCTAATTTTACCTGTTCTTGACCTTCCTCAGTCTCTAGCAACAGATGAAAGCCAGGAAGAAGGTGACAAAGTGCAGGCAAAGCCTACCAGATCAACACCAAGAATTGAGCCCTTGACTTACCAAAGTCAACAGCATCACTCCCACCGGCGGCAGGAGGGGAGGATTTCAAAGTAGATCCGAGCTTGGACGAAGGCTGGCTTTGCTAATAGGACACTGATGTAATGAGCTCCAGGCTCTATGTTTTTGATAGCTGCACTTTCATAACAGCAAACAAAGCAACACCCCCTCCCACACACACAAAAAAGAAATCCTTGCATGTAAAAAAAAAAAATTACATCCTTGTCACAATGTTTAATTTTGCAGAGTAGTATTACATCACCAGCATCCTTGCTAGCCTTGCTCCTGCTCGCTATCCAGTGGGGTAACAATAAGCAACTGACAAACACCAAATTAGACCTGTCTTGCTCCTGCCATCCCCCAAAACAACCGGATAAAGCCCTGAAAACCTGTTTGCTTTGGAATGAAGTTGGGTCAGACTTGGCTCCCCCACACCCCAACAAGTCCTGTTCCATCAAATTTTTGGACAAGAACATTTTTAAAAATTTTTTCTTTGAACAGGTATATCACTTTGTCCATGGTGACTCATAGGAGACATTACTATTCCTCCTACAGCTTTTACATTACTACACGTGATAGATGTAGAGCAGACTGCTGTCTGGGAACTTTTTTTTTTTTAAATTTTGTGTGACACATGCCACCACTGAACACGTGCCAAATAGCATTGGCTCGACTAGATCTGACTGAAAACATAAGAAGCCACCTCTTCCCAAGGAGAGCCCGTGCTGAGGACCCACAGGGGAAGCAGGAGGAGGCATCAGGAGCGCAGGTACACAACAGCTCACTGCCCAAATAACAGCAGAGCCAGAGCCACCTTTCAGCAGCCGCCAGTGCTCACCTGGCATGCAGGCCTCAGGATGATTTCTTGTGCGTGGTTCCAGTACGACTTGGCACATCCTCAGGTTTTGCAAACCTAAGGGCATCAGATATCCCAAAGGTTACGTATTTAATGGTGCATGTTCCCTTCCCCTCCACTTCCACCTGAGGACCAGTATTCTGCCACATGAACCCAGATGACCTGCATGCAATATTCTATTTAATACAGTAAATGACCCCTGCTGCTGCTCCCAGAGGGGGATTCCTCAGGATCCCCAGGGTGGTTTGCCCCAAAACCCCCGCATACATGACCCTGCTGACTGGAGACAGCCATTCCCCATTGTCCTTCAGCTTAGCCCACAGTTCCCCTCAGCCAGGGGGAAAACGAACTCCCCGGGAGCCGGCCTCGAAGGCTGTGGTGAAGACA
>NW_009195116.1:46451-54217 GCF_000690835.1 Fulmarus glacialis | reverse complement strand
TGGGGGGAGCGGGCGTCCGAGCAGCCGGCTCGGCGTTCGTGTCACCCCGAATTGCTGCTGCCCAGCACCCTGCTACAAAAAGCAATTTAAGAGCTTCTCCTAACCCCGGTCAGGAGGTGCGCTGGTGAGGTTTGCAGGGAAGAGGTAACACCTACCTCGGAGCAACTCATCTACAGGGTGAGGGATGGCACACGCAGCACCTGGTGCGGAGAGACACATTTCTCCAGCAGCTCCGTGCATTGGGAATGGGAACACCTCTTCAACCAGGGCAGATCCATCCTCCCAGCACAGCGGGAACCTGTTGCTTTCCTCATTGTGTCCTGAAACATTTATGATGGGAATTCAGTATTATTATCCCGGTACGAGAAACCAAAATGACTTATTGCAGAACCCAGCAGCACAGCTGGGACTGTGGGGCAGATCCCTGAGCCTGCCCCTCGCGCTCACCGGGCAAGGATGGGCACGTATGGGGCCGGTCCGCACCTTCCCAGCACGCGGGGAAGCCCGAGGCCGATTTCTCTGGGCAGTGTGTGTACAGGAAGAAGGCTTCAAACTCCTGAAAAACTTTCTTCCCGCTTGGCACGGTGTCTGTAAGCCCCCTACGCTCATTCGAGCTGCACGCAGAAATCCACAGGATGAGGAACACTAATGCATGTTTTGGTCCCAGTCCAAAATAAACGCCGGCTATAATAACCCTCATGGGAAAGCCAAACAGAGGACCCCTTTGTTAGGGACAACTCGGCACGTTACGCTTCATTTGGGCCAACAGCACTTCCAGCACGAGGCTCGGGGCACCATCTGCTTGATGTGGGCAAGGTGGGCTGAGGCCAGAAACCAGAGAAAAAGGGGAATCTCAGGACAGGGAGCTTCAGATGATGCCTCTTGCATCAGCCTGGCACGTAAAGACTCAAAAAAGCTTGGAGGAAGAGGGACTGGCAGGTATGTTGGGTCTCTGCTGGAGGTAATGGTTTCTAATGGGGCAGGGAGCAGCGGTGGTGTCTCCTGTCCCATTCTTTTGTGGACGTGTATGAAGAGGTCCTGCTTCAGGATCCCCTATCTCTGGCTAGTTCCTCTTTGGATCTCTTCAAAAATAGCAATAGAGGAACAACAGCATTGGATGAAACCCTGTGGCTCTCTGCTAAGGCTGGCACAAGCTCTGGACGTGTGTGGAAGCTTCTTTACTGGTGTAAATGTGATGAAATGACTCAGGGGAAGGTCTGCCCTGACCTGAAGGGGACAGGGGGGAGGGATGGCCTGCAAGCTCTTGCCTCAGCTCCAGCAAGACTCAGTGGGTGCAAGGTGGTGACAGAGACCTGTGCCCCATGTCCTGCACCTGGCAGAGGTGCTGATGAGTGGGGCCGGCCCCAGCTGGGACATCGTCTGCGTGATGGGAAGGGGCTGTGCTGGCTGGGGTGTGAGGGGCTCCGGGAGGCAAGGAGATATCTCAGCCACAAGCACAAGCTGCTCTCCTCTCTACGTGCCAGGTAAAGGATGTCCTTGCCGTCCCCAACTGCCAGGTAGGGCCGTGCAGGGGTGAAATGAGCTCTGCGTGTTGTAGGGAATGGTTGTGTTTGGGGGGAGCACAATGCAGGGGCTGCTGGGGTGAGGAAAGCCTGCTGTCTCCAACCAGGGGCACGTGGTAACACGTCTCCTTTGGTGGCATCACTGAGCACGGGCTACTTAGGCGGTGACCACCAACAAATAAGAACAGGCTGGTCCTGAGTGTTTTATCCCAGTGCCTGGTGTGCTGAGGCAGAGAGAACCCCGGGTGCTGCAGTACCTGCCTGGGTTAGCTGTGTTTTGCTGCCTGAAACCCAAGAGAGTACCTGGGGGGTTTAATCTCTGTGTAAAGTCAGAAACAGCCTTTCTGGAGCAGGTTCACAAAAGCCACAGCTTATGGACTTCTGGGGAATGGTCCCTGAGTTTTGCCCTCCCTAAGTGCCCAGGAGAAGGTGGTGGTGGTCCTGGGGGCCAGCTGGCCCAGGAGCAAATATCCATGGTGGGCACCCCACATAGCATCACGTAACTGTCCACTATGCGTTGGGCTCAGATATGCTGGGAAAAGCTTTGTTGCCGTCAAAAGAAATAAAAGGAGGGGGCACGAAGCGCAGAGGGAGTGACTGTGTTGGGCCTGAAGCTCAAGCTCCCGCAAAGTTAGCGTTGGTCCTCCACTCACGGGTGAGCTCTCTGATGTTATCAAAGTGGAAACGCAGATATGTTTCAATCGTATGGGGAAAAGCAGCGAGAGGTTTATTTTTCTGACAGCTCACTTATGATGTACAGTCATCTGGCAAAGCAATTTTTTTTTTTTTCCTTCCTCTTATTTATGAGGGCTGAGGGAGTGCAATGCTGCAGAGGAAGAGTTATTTGCAGCCAGGATGCCACCGTTGTTGCTGGCAATTGCTGCTGATGGTGGGGGGGGTCTTTCTTCTCCCCTCTGCAGCCCTGGCAGCTGAGAGAGGAGAGAGGCAGGGAGTTCAGACTCGTGACACGCTGCTGGTCTTCGCTGCCATACATGAAAATTGCATTGGCTTCTCAATGGTGTTTAGACAACTAAATCATGCTGTTCAATACTGAAGTTGTGGCTCAAAAAGAGTGTAATGCTTACATAGGTTTAGGGGGAAAAGGAAAAGGGAGGGGAGCGAGGGGTGTTACTGCTGTTTTCTAGTAGATGTGGCTGCATCTTTATCGGATGGAGCTGGTACATAACAGACCAGCCGCGAGGAGCCGGAGGAAATTTGTCTGTAGCTCCGGGATGTGAATGGTGCACACGAGGATTGGGGCTCAGGCCCTGAAACTGCAGCTTCCCAGCAGCAGATTTGAGCAGCAGAGCAGTGTTTGGCGTCCACGCGTGTGTTGTACTCCTCGGTGGCCCTTGGGAACGAGGAGTTTTTGTTCCTTTACGCTTGTAAAATGCTCTGCTGGCCTGGAAAGGAAGCATTAGAGATGTGCAAATAATTAATTACTAATACTAATTAGTTGGTAGATTATTCGCAGGCTACAGCCGGAGGCTAAGCAGTTCCTGCAGAGCCCGTGGAGAGTGCTGTAATCTGCGCAGGGTCTGCGTGGTGGGTGCTGCAAAGTCACCGTTTCCGAAGCAGCAGAAGGCGCAGCAATGGAAATACCTGGGAGGAAAAAAGAGGTGTTTGGGGAGCCAGAAGGGAGAATAGATGGTGCTGAGAACAAGGGGATGACTCAGTGCCCTTTGGGTGGATGAGAGCAGCCAGAAATGGAGTCAAAGCCTCTGTCATGGGCATCCTGAATCCTCCGGTGAGGATCAAATTTCCCAAGGGGGATGTTGAACAGAGCCCCCGTGCCTGCTGCAACAGGGGGAGGAGCGGGGGCTCTTCGGGGGAGAACCAAAGCTGTGTGCGATGATTAGAGGTGAATTGCCACCAGCTGAGTTGAGCTGGAGGTGGGTTTTAACACCCGTTTCTGAGTAGTCATAGAGTGAGGTGTGTCCTGGGGAGGTTGGCTCCTCCGGCAGCCCTGCTCCAGCCATCGCCTCCCCGTAGCGGGGCTATCTGCGGGATTGCCTGGGGTAAGCGTGCAGGTGGGTTTTGCTGTGTAAACCAGAATGGGGGTGCCCTGGCTGGGGTGAGACTGGAGAGATGTGCACTGGTGCCAGTATGAGCACTCCCCTGCAAGCAGGGGGGTAACCAGGGGCTCAGGCTAACGGGTCCTGTGTGGGGAGGGGGGCAGAGGTGCAGCCAGGTTAGAGCACCCTCCTGCCCCGGCTGAGGGATTTGCCACGGGGTTGTAGGGAGTTTGCTTCCCCTGTGGGAATGCCCATCCCTGTTTCACACCTCTGAGACTGGGTCGGTGGTTGTTGGTGCCACTCAGGGTAGTGACGGTTTCTCTGTCACCTTCACCAGTCTCTGTTACCTGTATCTCTGTGCTCATTAATGTGCAAAGTTTCCCTAGTTTGCTTTATTTATAAAACTCCTTACTGTTGAATGAACTGTTAGACGTTAAGTTAAATTGATAGCAAACTGGTAGTGAAGATGCAAACTTGAGGCATTCCCAAACTTCCTTTTTCCCTCTACCCGCTGTGCTGGCACTGGCAGCTATGGGGCTGCCCTGTGATGGGGGCTGAGCAAGGCTTTTTCACTGGTTATTTTAAACCCCCATGGCTCCGGGCCTGGTTGTTGGTGGAGGAGGACGGAGGGGATGGCCAGGGTCCCAGGCAGCAGCTGACATGGCTCCTGTTTAACAGACATCACCTTCCAGATGGGCTTTTGGCTCTGATTTAACTACGTCAGTCCTGAAAACATATACCCGTGAAACATGCCCAGCTCTTGCTTTTTCAAGCTGTTTGGTTGCCCTCTGAGGGTAGAAGTTGCTTGGGTCTTGAAGGGTGTCCTCAGTGTCTGAAATAGCAATAAAAGGTCTTGCACGAATGCCGGAAGGGTTAATGCTCTTGGGTTGAGGTTGAGTGAGGCTGAGGCTGCTCACCTCGATCCAAACCAGAAGATCTTCCTGCCGGGAGCAGAGCTTCTTCAGCGTCAACGTGGGAAAGCGATAAGGGGAGGCCCTCTTCCCGTCCAGCGAACGATCTGCGGTAATGAGAACTTGGCCTCAATCTGCTCTGCGGGCTGAGAGCGAAGGCAGGAATTAAAGCGTCCGGGCCCCGGGCAGCCCTTGCGGCTGGGTGGTCCTGCCCCGGCGGGGAGTGCGTGCCGGCGCCGAGCCTCCTCCCGGCTCCAGCGTGAACACGGACGAGGAGGGAGCGGGGATTTCGGAGTGCAACAGGGGGTCCCTGGGGGGGGCTGAGCCAGTAGGGACCAAGCCCTCCCGTTGGAAGGTGGCACGTGGGGGGAGCCAGGAGCAATGCCACGTGCAGCCGGTGAGTAGCTCATGCCACTGCTCCCCGGGGCTGGCTGGTCCCCAGCAGGCATACCTGCTTTTTTTGTTTTGGTTTGCTTTGTAGAATTTTCGTTTGCTGTTTTTCTAGTGAGGCTCTTTAGCTGCGGTGGGTGTAAATCTCAGGAAGGTCCCTGCAGACCCGGGCAAAATGTGTCCCCGCAGGAACTGCCTTCCCGTGGTGCAGCATCAGCTCAGCCTGGGGGTGGCCATGTCCCTGGCAGGGGATGCAAGGAACCAATTAATGTGGGTTGGTTTTTTATTTGTTCCTGGCTCTGGCTGACATCGCAGTGGATGATAACTAAGGGTGTAAAGAGGTCCTGCCCATTGCCTCCTGCCTGTACAGGTAAAAGAGAGCACCAAGCCTGGGTGATGTCTGGGACACATTGAAGCCTCATTAATGTGCTCAGTGAGCTTTAGAGACTGAAGCTCCAGTCTAAACATGTGCATGATTGATCGTGGTGTCTTGTTTGGTTGGTCCACGGGTGAAGCTCAGAAAAGAGCCACCTGTGTCCTCCTGCTGGGATCTCAGTGCTGCGTGTGCAAGAGGGGAGCTGCTGGGTGGATCTGTATCTCCCCATAGGTAGCCGCCTGCCACCATTTAGTTTGTTACGGCACATCGCGTGCATCTCTTCGGACCTGCCACCTCTCCTCCTGCATGATCAGAGAGGACGGTGCCCAAATCTGGGGAGCAAGAAATGCCCCGAGAGGGTCGGACCAGAGTCCCCAGCAGTAAGAGCAGGAGATGCTGTTTAGGGAGATCATTTTAAGGAAATCACATGTGAACTGGTCTTCTCCCTTAGCAAACTGCCAGTGGGTGTCTGTAACTTGCAAAACGCGTGTGGCATCCACCAGCAGACGAGGTACACGCAGGTTTTTTCTGTGTTTACCCTGTGCACTGGAGATGGCAGCAGAGCACTCCTGGCTCCCATGCATCTCGGGTGTTTAAATGTGCCTTTTCTCCCTTCGTGTCTGAGACTGCTAGGAAGTTGGAGTATTGATGGCTTTTTAAAGTGCTTGGTGTGCTTGTGATGTGCTGGTCAAAATATGGATTGGCTCTTATGTCTTAACCGTTCATCAAATTGTGTTTCCATTGATTTTCCTGGAATTGTTGTTTTTCTGAAATTCCAAGTCTAATAGCAGAGGCAGTTATTAAATCATCTGGTGTTACCTACCGTACAACACTAAATTGTGGCTGTAACTGAAACGTGCAGCCTTTATTGTTCTTAATACTGTGTTTCTTGGTTGGGTTGGTGGGAGCTCACAGCAGATGCTTGAGCGAAAATCTTCTGGCCTCTAATGGTACCAGTGAAGGGCAGGAACGAAGGGCTCAGGTGTGGGATGTCCTCGGGATGTGCGGCACCTCCCTGAAGGTTGTCCAGCTTGGTGGTGTGACTGTGCAAGTCCAAACGCATCCAGCTTCATCTGCTCGTGTCATTAGATTCCCAGAGTGATTATAGGTTTCTAGAGAAAGTTGAAGAGGTGCAGTGAACTGCAGATAGATGCATAGACTTGCTTCAAGACCTTGCAAACAAGAGCTTTGCAGGATGTGAAGCTCTAAAGATGTGGTCTCCATGTGATTTTTCCCTACCTCAGCGGGTGTTCTGAGGTATAAATACATGTATTTAAGTAGCAAAACATCATGACATCATGAGGTTGTGCCAAGGCAGGGTAGGTGCAAATGTGCCTGTTCTCACGTGGTCTCTCTAAACATCTGCTGGTGGCCACTGCTGGAGACAGGATACTGAATTAGAGACCTCCTTAGTCCAACTTTTGAGATTGTGCTGCAGTGAACGATTGCAACTGCAAGCTCGCAGCCTGTCTGGCCCAACGCTGGGGAAAATATCCCCTGGAAGCACCTATGAATTTGAGATGACATATTGGATACAATGCGCAGATTGCAGTGGTGTATCACCTGGGAGGTGAGGAACTTAGCTCGGGAGGCCCAAGACCCAGTGGACCCGGTGTCTGTCATCTCCTGTAAAGGGGTATTTCACTTCTGTGTAGTGCTGTGAATTAAACTACCTGCCTAACTGACAGATCTGGGGGGGTCTAACAGCTACTGACATTATCGATCTCCCACCCTAGTACACTTACACTGCTGAGTGAAGAGAACAGTATTTCTATTTTAAAACAATTTTTAATTTAAACCAAGAGCCAGTCCAATAAAAGATGAAGTGTCTTTGTAAGTTGAAATGATACAAGTGAAAACAAGCAATCTTTCTTTGTTGTACAACTTTCGTTTTTGGTTTGAAAGGATCTAGTGTTTCTTAAAACTTATTTGTAGAGGGACAAGAATAACTTTTTGGTTCAGTTCTTGGCTAAAGCAGAGTTTGTTTTGATTCAGGTTTTTTTTTTAAAAACAAACTTATAAATAGTTTTTGGCTTGAGTTTTTATTGGAAATCTAATCCCCTTACACACAGATTTTTTTAATTGTTTCTACAAAAAACAGCATTGAGTGGAAGAATGTTGTTCTAAGCTGCAGAACGTGTACAGCTCAGCACAGCCGCCTTCAGCCGTCGGTCCGTGCACCGCTTCGAAGGCGTCCGAGAAGGTAACTGAGGCAAACGAATTGCTGTCAGGAGGTCTGAATGCATGATGTGGAGATCTGTGGGGAAAAAAAATGTTGCAATCTGCTGCAATGTCTCCCTTGAGCTGCACCACAAGAGGGCAACCCGAGGCCACAGATCCTCTGCTCACGCCTGGGAGAAGCTGGTGGGAGCACCGGGACAGGGTGACAGGCTGGGAAAGGTAGCCATCACCTCCCTGGTGCAGAGCAGGACCTGCCGGGGGCGGGGGGTGGCTGTGGCAGCCTGTTTTGTGGGTGTCCGCATGCAGCAGTGCTAATTGCAGGGGGTTTACTCAATGGGGAGCAATTTGTTGGCATTTGTTAAATTCCTGC
>NW_009195116.1:0-46420 GCF_000690835.1 Fulmarus glacialis | reverse complement strand
GATGCTTCTTGTGGATCAAGGCAGAGGTTGCTGTTATCGGTCCGGGTTAGTGCTATGGGACTCTGCCCTGTTAGTTAATGTCTGCCAACACTCAAAGCAGCAAAGTGGCTGAAATTAAAGGTGTGAAATGCATTTCCTAGCAGAACTTACTCAGGTGCTGTTGCTGCAGGTCTTAGAGGAGGCTTGAGGTTTCTGTGCAGCCAAGACTTTTTACCCTGTCCCCTGCAGAATAGCCACGAAGGCTCCAGTCCGCATGCAGAAGGCAGCGACACGGGGCCCCTGGCCAGCCTACAGCCCACCTTGCCCAAATCGCATTGCAGCAATGGAAAATGCAATTAGGTATTTGGTAAAAACCCTCCCTGCGAAGGGTGGCCAAACACTGAAGCGAGGCCTGGGGACATGGTGGGGTGTCCCAGGCTGTTTGATGTTGTGCGGAGCCAGGTGCTGTACTCTGTTGTCCTGGTGGCATCTGCTGCTTCATGGCACCCTCCTCCTCCTGCGCTTGGAGGGCAGGGGATGCAACATGAATGCAGCAGAATATTGAGCTGAAATTGAGAGTAAAGAAATAATTCCCAGCTCACCACTGGCAATGTGAGTGGAAATGACCCTGTGAAACCAGACGATGGTTTTAAACTTTTCTGACACTGGAAATATCACTGTGGAAATGGGTGGAGTAAGCTGAAAATGCCTTAAAACTGGTTTAAAATGGCTGGATTTTCAAAAGGGAGTTTGGAATAAAGTGTGTCCACTTGCAGAGGGATGAGGGATCCTGCCCGATGGTCACACGCCTGCTGGGAAGGGGATTCCCTACCGGGAGGTGGCTGCTGCCGGGCTGAGCCGTGCCGGGGGGCTGTGCCAGGGCTGCTGCGTTCACGACCTGACTCAAAACAAGGGCTCGTTTAAACAGTAGCAGGAGCTCAATTAAAACGGAGACGCTCTCAATTTAAAAGTACGTAATGGCAGGAAAAATAACCCGTGATGAGTTAAAGAACTGACTCAGGCCAGCAAAGGCCAGTCCTGAAATAGACCTCGAACAGGGCTTGTTGAAAATGCTTCCATCAGAACAGTTTCCTGATGGAGAATTTGGCATTTCTACTCAAAGAAATCTTTCAAGAAAAGCATCTGCTTCTGTGGAAAATTTCATCTTTTTGGGTTGGAAAAACGGAGCATGTGAAAACTGAAATCTTTCAGTCCAGCGACGTGTCGTGCCAGTTTTCAGGCAGACTCCACCTCTGTGTTGAGCTTCACTTCTCATTCCTGTGGTCCCCCACTCATCTTTACAGGAGGGGAACCCCCTCTAACTATTAAATCTACCCCTCTCCGCCTCCCCACTTTTCTTAGCAACTGCCACGCACACCGTTGAAGCCTCCCCCTCGGTGGGGAGGACTGTAGGGTCAGCTTTTGGAGCAGTATGTGTGGCAGCTCCCCTGGGACACCAAATGTCCTCCACCGCCTCCACGCCCAGTCCCTTCTGACACGGGCTTCTGGGAAACCCATCTCCATCCCATGCTGATGTTTCATGCACCCTGGGAGGTGGCTATGACCGGACAGCCAGGAAAGACAACTCATTCTACTGGACTTATTTGTGACTTTACTGAATTATTTTGCAGCAAATGGTTTGTTCGCCAGGTGTTTCTGTATTTCCTTGCTGCCTCCTTCCTCATTTCTGTTCCCATCCCTAAGCACCCAACTCCCGATGGAAATCTAACATATCAGATGGAGAAGTTGCCTACCCATGCACAGGGTTAGTCCTAGGACCTGTTTGTTGACTCGGGATGTGTTGCCCTGTAAAGCAAGCATTGTTGGACTCTATTGTGCCTTCCTTCATCTGCAGTGAGAACTTACTCTTCAAAAAATACTCAAGAAAATGGGAAGGTGTGGGAGGGAGCGGCATTACTGGGTAGGAGACATGGGTGAGATCTGAGTTCGGGTGCTGAGGAGGGCTCAGAACAGGCCTCTGCATTACGAGTAATAACCCTTCCAGTTACAGTGCTTAGGATAAACGTGATGAAAAGGAAGGAAATCAGTGTGCATGTGTCAGAGATGGAAATAAACAGCTTAAAGCACATAAATGGTCTAAAAACTGTTAGTTGTGCAACCGTCCTCCATAGCAGGCCTTGTTGCCCCAGTACTGAAAGCTGAGGCTGCTGGAGGCAGGGTGTGTTTGTGCACCAGTGTTTGCTGTGTCTGGCAGTGCCTGTGTTTCCCAAGCTATCTGCTACTGGTATGTTGAGCTGGAAAAACCACAGAGGACGGGGTGTTTTGTTTTCAATGGCAGTTCTGCTTCTGTATTCAACTGGGCCCAAGAAGAGGAAGCAGTCTTAAAGGTGTTGGAGGCCCAGAAGACAGTCTGGGTGTCAGAGAAGTGTTGGTGCAAGGTTTGGGCAGGGTAGGGTTGGTTCGCTTTTCTGCTACGATTCTCCTCGTCCGTACACGAGACCAAATTCTGTAAAGAGGAGATGCACCTAGCCCTGGAGGAGACCTTCAGAGGAGATGCTGGTGGGTTTGGGTTCTTGTTCCAGTTCCCACTGTCACTTCTGCCTGTTTTTTCCCCTCTCAAACACTGACATGGGTAGATGATGCTCATCTGATGGTGCTAGGATGTGCCATGTGCCTAAGACTATGCAGCGCTTTGAGGTCCTTGGACAGAAAGACTTGCAGAAATGTTGGAAAGAAATAATCTTATGGCAGGATATTTGTTATAATGTGGAATAACCCAGGTCTGAAACATCAATCTGATACAGAAGTGCTTCTATCCATTTTTTTAAACATTGCCTTCAACACAGAAGGCTGGAAAAACTTGCAAAAACAGATATTTACATTCACACTTAAGTGCCCAGACTTGAAAATAGTGGGGGAAAATGTCTTAAATGCTACGTTTTCCCGAGACCACATCAGCAGTGGGCTGGCGGAGGCTCTCCGCAGTCAGCAGAGGGAGTGCCTCACGTTTGCGTCCCGTCACCTGGGGAGCTGTGGTCAGAGAATTGCTTTCATTCCTAGCAGCCCTACGCATGCAAAAAAAACTTCATAGAAAAAACTTCATTCTTCATAGAAAGAATTTGTGCATGCATGTAGTTCTTCGAGGCCTAGGCATTGTCATGAGATGGCCTTGCTGCTGACATGAGCAAGGGGCTGAGCTGAAAACCCGCCTGGACCCCGGGACGAGCGTGTTTTCCCCATGTGAACTTTATGAAAGGACTTCTCAGTCCATTTAAGAAAACTAAAAAGTGTTAGGAGTGGAGGCTTGGCCAAAGCTTGGGGTCCCGGTGCGGAGACTGGAGGGAACAGAAAAGCCTCAGTGGAGAGCATTTTCTAAAAAAAACAAGCCAGGTACAGGCCAGGCTTCTGTTTCTGTACTAGCGCGGGGTCTATTTACCAACCTTCCTCTGCCAGTTGAGAAGCAGAGAGGTCTTTTAAAGAGAAAATAGGAGAGAGTCCTATGTCCAAGAGCTGGTGTGTCCTGTTTTCTGGTGTCTTTGGCTACAAAGGCCTGTTAAAGCACAGGCACAGCGCTGCAGACTGACAGATGTGTTGTTTAGCGTGAAGGTGCGGCCTGCCGCTGGCAGGAGCAGCGGTGATGGAGGGCCCTGCGCAACTCCCCTCTGTCCCCATGGGGTGCTCCCTGCCCCTTTGCAAGAGACAAGCTCTCACGCAGGCCCCAGGGTGTTTCCCTCTCTTCCCCCCGGTGTCTATATTATGGGAGTCTATATTATGACAAAACCGTTCAATCGATTGTATTTATGTGCCAAATTTCCCCGTAGCTCTTGGGAATAGGTGTGCTGTTGTCAAAAGCAGCCTGTTTTTTTCTGAGTGGCCAAAGCGTCTTCTAACACTGGGGAACTATTGATTCTTCCTCCGCTGCCAGGATTTTTGAGAAATGAAACCGAGACAGAAGGTACCGGCTTAGCAAACTGGTAATATCCCAGTTGACTTTATTGGCATCTGCTTCTTGCAGCCTCAGAGCACCAATTCCCACACCCCGAGCAAGGCAGTCCTGAGGTCAGGCTCCGTCGTGCTGGGGGCCGTGCTCCCCTTGACAGTCTGCAGCATACAAAGGGTTGATGAGAAAGGGATTCAATCCAGTGTATTGGCATTCGTATGTGGTGGTTGTATTAAAAGTACTTGCTGTCAGCCTAGCCGTCACTTATAATTGGCTTTTATTTTTCCGTGCGCCTCCTGGCAACAGCAGCTCTTCCCAGGCTGCTAGCAGGGTGCTGGGTCTGGGAAGGCTGCTCTGTGCAGGAGAGGTATGTGGAAATGGTTAGAGTTGGCTCAGGAAGGGTAATGTGGCCCCTTTCTGCCTGTCTCTAGGTTTGCCTGAGCATCCCACCAGAAGCATTTCCCTCCGCAGATTCGCTGTCAAGCATGGGTAAAGGCCATCTATGTTATGGCTGGGTGGCTTTTGATGCACTGGGGAAAGTGCATCCAGTTTGGGGCGGGCAACTTTGCAATCACTTGGTTATGGTGCGATAACCAAGTTACTGCGCAATCACTTGGTTATTCTGGGGAAGGTGGAGGGAGGCTGGGTTTGGTTGCGGTGCTGCATGGCCACGCTCACCAGAGGAGCACCAGAGAAGTGCTCAACATAATGCATTTAGGCCTGGAATTAGCTTTTTTTGGATTATGGTGTTCTTATGCATCACAGCTACATAAAAAGCAGCAAAATGCGTGAAGAATAGGTGAGTTCAGAGCATATTTATAGTAATGATACTGTACGACGTGAACAGGGGTTGGAAGAACCTCTTGCAGTTGCAATCTCTAATGCTAAAAGCATAGATCCCTTTGGCTCGGGCCAGCGAGCAGCGCGTGGGGGTAAATTTGCCCCTCAGAGGTGGCTTGGCCAGGTGGGTGCCACTGGTTTGCACAGTGAGACTTATGTCGCTTGGGCCACTACATGTTTTCTGTTTTGAGGAGATACACTAAGTTTTGGGACATCCTAAGATACAAATCTTCTACAAGTTTTGAGCTGCTGTAAAGAACCTTTTTTTTTTTTATCTTACCCCTAATACTGGAGCACCTAAAGTTGCAAACACTTGAAAATCAGACCAAAATTTCCTTGAAATAATCCCCATAAGCATTTGAGATGTCACTGTTGTCTAGTCTATGTATCCTAGACATTACTAGTTCCATCTGATTGCATTTTTGTGTTTGCAAATGGAATAATCTAATGACCTAATTTCTGAAGGAGGCCTGTTATTTATTAACCGTGATGTAAATTCTACCAGCATCAGAATAAAGAACATCGGGGTTTTGAATTTCTGCTATTTTTAAAGATCCAAATCTCTAGGGCAATTAATCATTTTTCTGACATATTGAATTCAGTCATGTGTTATAGCAACAAAACTTCATGTGGGCAGTTTATGATGCAACATTAACTTGTCAGCAAGAAGGACAATTCATGACTGTCTACGAGTAGCAAGTGGCAGGCATTTGGACAACTGTCCCATAGTTTTGCAAGCATCAGCAAATTTTGTTGGCAAAGCCTATGTAGGCAGAGCATAATATACGCTTTTGCTCATATATATTAAAAAAACAACAAAAAATATAATCGCCTGCCAGGAGTTTCCACTTATTTTCCGTAACGAGCGCTGGAGGGTCTGTAAAAGCTGGCCTCATAAAAAGAAATTGCATCGGATGAATTTTTCCTTTACAAGGAAGACGGAAGAAATTTGAGTTTGTTTGGATGCATCAGTCTTCCTAAACCGTACTTTATCAGCTATGTTACTGCAGTGAGGAGGATTTTCACTTACAGACAGGGACTGCGTGAACAAAGCGATGGTGCCTAGCGTCAAAGCATGCAACGATAAGGGCATGGGCGAAGTGAGCATGGGAGCACCAAGAAGAACAGAGCAAACTGCGGTTTTCAGAAGCAGCAATGGCCTTGGCACACCAGCAGCCTGCCTGTTTTCAGGGTCTTTTCTGAGATATCACAGGAGAGAGCTGCAAAAGCTTTGAGGGAGGAGAGGGTTATGCGTTGCTGCTGTTTATGGTGGGGCTCTGAAGGGTCCTTGAGAGTGCAGGGAAGTGGCTTTGCTTTGGTGCAGTAGAGAATATCAAAAGATAAATGCGAGAGGAGGAATTACACAGGGGAAAGGCAAACAGATTAAGAGAAATCGTTACGGTGCTGTTCCAGGCAGATAGGCACCGAGGCGAGATTGTCTGCCAAGGCCAGAGGAAAGGCAGTTGCAGTAATCTGACCATGAGCTAACGCGGGGACCTGAATGGGGATGTCGGCAGGGTGGGGGAATACGAGAGGCCATGTTCTTGGAGTGGTAAACCCCATGCAGTTATTGTGCTTGGGTCTAGTCTGGGAGCAGGGAGCAAGCTGAGCGAGTCGAAGCAGTGGCCAGGTTATTGGCAGGAAGGCTGGGTAGGTGGTGGTTCACAGCAATCAAAGACATGGTGGGGAGGCTTTCTGGGGGAGGGGAGAAGAGAAATGAAGAATTTTAACTGGAATAAGGCTGGGTTGAAGACTGTGTATATACCAGAGGACATAGGTGGGAAATCAGTGGCAGGTGAAGTAGCCTAAAATTGCTTGATGTGTTCCACAAGGCAAGAAGATACTAAGGATTAAATGTTGATGTAGGTGATTATGAACTTCTCTTCCGCTCATAAGTGGGTTTGGACTGAGCCTTAATACAGGAGTGAGATGATGAACTAGGCAAAGTGTGGGTGTAGTGCTGGCCTTCACTCAGACACACATAGGCCAGGCTGAAAATGCCCAACCTCATAACATGCTCCCCGCATCCATCAACGGGGGATTTGGTGCACAGTGGAAAAAGCAATGCTACAGAAGCCCGCTGTCAGTGGGTAGCAGGCTTTTCAAAATACAGCTGGAAAAGAAAGCGTAAATGCAGGGATGGGAGGCTATGTGATGCAGATGCACGCACAATGTCATGAGCACAGCATGGCTCCATGGCATTTCTCCAGCACTCCAAAGTACCTTTGTGGCCCCGGGGGAGGCTGTATTCTGCAAGGCTGCTTCTGCATGAATGGTTGCGGTTTGAACGTGGGCTGTATGTATGACATGTCCTGGCTGCTCCTCCCTGGCCACAGATCACACCCTTTTTCCTCCTAAGGGATGCTGGCCTCATTCTTCTGGTTGGGAGCAGAAAGACTTAAACTACTTAGGTTTAAGCTGGATAAAAGAGGCTTCTATAGCAGCAACTTATGATGGAAAGCATAAGTTACATACCACTTGGGGCTGGGAACATATGGCCTCCAGTATCTTCACATACCTCCCAGAACACAGTAATTTTTGTCTTGTTTGTCTCAGATGAGTCGATTGCTGTAATGTGTTGAAGACTGACTTATGAAGGACACAAACACAAATTATCCTGATCAAAGGAAACAGAAGGAGTATAATAAGAAATCAGCTCAGCTGAGTTGGGAGCTGCTTAGTGCCCTGGGACTCAAAAAGGAAAGACGCAAAAAAGAGTAGAAACTAGATCAAATGCATAGGCATGCCTCCAAAAAATAGTAGAAGGAAAAATCATTGTGAATGAGACCAAACAGGCAGCTGTCCTCTGCCTACTGCAGAGGGAAGCTGATATTAAAAGATGCCAGAACATTTCATGACTTCAGCATGTCCATCTTACCTTACGATTGCAGTTTGCTATTTCGGTTAATGCTCTACAGGCATTGACGATGGTATGGGCTCACACTAGAGGTACTTAAATAAAGTACCTCTGGGATAAAATTCACCCTGAAGTACCCAGAATAGTGCCAAAGAGGTTTTTAAGCACCGGTTTGTTCTTGGCTTCCTTCAAGGACTCCTGGGGATGAGTGAGGTTATACAGAACTGAAAGGGCAAACCTAGTACTTGGCTTTAAAAAGTGGAGGGGGGGGAAGAAACCAGGAACTACAGAGCAGAGTAGCTTACCTCTGGTTTCTGGAATAAGGCAGTGGCTTGTGACTGCCTGGGGAATAGCAAGGCTTTGTCAGAAGTACAACCCATTAAATCAAGTGAGTTTGCTTCAGTGATATAGCAAGAGGGCTTATGGATAGGGAGGAACAGTAGATGATGACGACGTAGGTGAGGTTTTTGATGTTTTAGCTCTTGATGTTCTTGTATACAAGCTAAACATGGTGTAGATTGTAATGTGGCAAGCTATGTATCAGTAATTCATCTTTCCAAGTTACTAATTACTGTCAGGGAATATCACCAAGCTGGAGGTGTGAAGAACCTCCCAGGTTCCAAAGAGGTCAAGAACAGTGCAGTGGTGCCTTGTCCAGGTTTTAGGACCACTTTATATATAATGATCTGCATGATAGGGTAGGATGCAGTCTTATAAAAGTTGCAGCTAACAGCAAAGTGGAAAGGCTTCAACCATGTTAGAAGATGGGATTCAGCTTGATCTTAAGAGAATCTCTCCTAGAGGAGAAAGAAACTCTTCGTGTTTCTCTAAACAAGAGTGAATGTTTGTGGGAACAGTCCACTGCATGACTGCAGGATCAATCCTGCCACTGCAATCCTGCAGAAAATAATCCAGTGTTTCTGTGAATCACAAACTGAGCACAAGTCAAAAATACCATATTATTGTAAAAAGGGGAGGGAGTATATTAAGCGCCATACTGGGAGGCTTAATATACACCAGAGCACTGTTTCTGTGAAGCCCCCTCCCACTCTACATGCTTGGACAAGGCCTCCGTAGAAGACCAACCCAACTTTGAACTTGTGCTGAAGGAAAATGGTGCAAACTAAGTCAGTCCTGAGGCAAACAAGGAGAATGACCAGAGGTGTTTTGCCAGAAGGTCCCCAGAAACTGCCAAGAGATGGGAGGAGGGATAAAAAGGAGGTACTACATTCAAAATTGGGAAGAGTTTATGGGAGGTCTCTAGATGAATAGGCTTTTTTGGCTCTCATGCTGTTGCTTGGTGGGAATGTTGGGACAGAAGGAAGCCGTAGTCTGGTAGCTGGGGCTCGCTCTGCTTCTGCTCACCATGGTGCTTGGCCAGGGAGGTGACAGTGGTGACCTGCTTTTCCTCCAGCGGACTGCTGGCAATGCCTAGGATGTAATTCCCTGTACCTGTTGCTTGGGAACTTCTCCAGATCCTTCCAAGCTGTGATGAAGTGGCTCTGTCCTGCTCTTTTCCAAGAGACAGTAACTTGTGATAGATATACATGCACTGAGAGACAAGTTAATCTGTGTAACGTCAGTGGTTGTCATGCAGTGTTAACAGTACGAAAACACATTCCAATGCAAATGCAATTCGGGGAAGCAAACCAGCCAATCCCATAGTGTTAGCTTCTTTTAAATGTAAATCTAGATACCACTTTGATTTTTTGTGAAGGTGAATTTCAGTGCAAAATGTATCAATTTGAGCTCGCCTTTGCTCAAATCCAATAAACGGCTATGGGTTGAAATATTTGTTCTGAGTTGGGAAAAACATGAGGTGGTTTTCAGGTAAGCGTCACAAGTGAAAAATCCCCGTTTCAGTTGTACCTGTGAGGCTTCTCAAATCTACCCTTCTAGTCAGAGATAAGCAGGGGTAAATGTTTAAGTGATGGATTTTCAGAACAGTAATAATTCTTTCCCTCGATGAGTGTTTTCTTTGTGCACTAGCAGTTTATTGTCTTGTGAAACCTGAAATGGATTAGATTGCATTTCTTCCTTCTTTGTGGGGTTGGTTTTGTTTTTTTTTTTTGAGGACTTGCATAAACAAGGCCTTATTCAAAGCAGCCTATGCTGTATTCTTAAGTATAGTAACAGTCAGATAAGATCACTTCCCTCACCCACAGGTCAGTATGGTGTGTCTGTTGTTGCCGGTTAGTGAGATCTGTTCTAAGCATTTTTGGGGCAGAGAGAGATAAAAATTCAACCTCAGAAAGCTCTGCTTCTGAGACAGCTCCGTGGGTTTTCCAGGGAAATGCTACTTTACAGTTCTGCCAGGAAGAAAAAGCAGTCCTTCACTAAAAGAAGAATCAAATTATGGTCTCCTCTAGAACTGACTGTTCTGGTAGAGCCCAGGATAGGGGCACACTGATGTTGTGCATATCTTCTCACAGGAGACGATATTACTGTTTATTTTCATGTCTGTTCAACAATGTGAGTAGAGATGCCATCCTGGCACTGCAGAGTGTCATCAAAGGTCTACTTGCAGCCAGGTTCTCATGATGTTCCTGCAAGTCTTGAGTGATGCTGGAGCGCCTGAAGTCTTGTGCCTTTATCTGAGACAGCAATGTTAGCTTATCCGGGGTGCAGGCTGGCTGCTACTCGGTAACTGGCTGCAAAACACAAATGCTGTGCCTTATGTAGTAAAATATTGTGTGCAGAAGTTAGTGCCACGTGTATCTGCTGAAATGTCTTTTTGCACATTATCGAACACTAAGCAAACCTCTCAAAGCCCCCATAAAGCCGTGCTTTACAGAACCAGGGCAAACCAAGTAAGTGTAGTATATTTTAACACAGATGAACTATTTCAGCCTTTGGTCGTTCTCCAAGCAGATGCCAGCTACTTGGAAACAGAGGAGCTTGCTTATTCCTGCGCTATTCTCTTGTCCTGTGCCTCAAATTCCAGTGCACTGATGGCACAGCCAGAGGTGTCCTGGCTGGTTTCTAGCAAAGATAGCAATGTATTTTCCTGTTTATGTGTTTAACATTACCTCCACATCTTCCCCCAGCTCCTCCACTGCCCATCCCGAAGTGCACAAACGTAGACCCTGTCACCTCTGCAGTCTGGAGCCTTATCTTTCTTCATCAGATTCACCCTGAAAGGACGGAGTTTGCACCAAAATGCCTGATCTTCTTGTTGCCCGTGATTTGTAGCCAAAAGGCCTCAAAAAGCCGTTATGCTGCATGCCAGGCAGCTGACAGAAAACCTCCTATCGCCCCACTTGTCTCCACAGGGAGGGTTTATCCAGCAAACTCCATAAAGTTGCCTGCAAAAGCAATTAAACAAGGTGCCCAGAAACGTATGGATTTCTAATGTTTTGCACTTTACCATGCACCAGTTGATATTGGCTGCACAGCAGACCTCACTGGTTTTGTCTGAAAGCTTCTCCCCATCTCCTGCCTCTGTCTTAGCAGATGACTGCTCCCTGCGAGAGGCCAGCTGGCTCCCTTAGACGGGATCACCGGGGCTCTAGTTTGTTCTGATTCTTTCCCTGCTTGCCAGTCTTTTGACAGAAACCTTCTAGGCTTGAGTAGCAGGATGTGTGTCAGGGAGCTGGCTTATTAAAGCCCAGTTCTTCCATGATGACCTATTGCCTTTCCATGGCTGACTAATGGCGAGCAAAAGTGCTGAATCCGTGTCAGAAGAAAAGAACATGTTTTAAAGTGACAATTGCTTCAAGTTCAAACCACTCCTTTGCATGAGTGCTTTCCTGGTGGATGTCTTTTCTTGAACCTGTCTTTTTTAATTTTTTTGTCTCTGGTGGGTGGCGTTGGAGCATTCCTTGGCTGTAGCATGCGAATCCCTCAAAATCCCTTGATCCCCACTGTCTAGTTTCAGACTTGTTTATGGAACAGAGTCTGTGTAGGTATTAGTGGCTGAATTAGCAATGGAGGAGCAGAAATGTATCACAGCGTCAGACTGGATTTTCAGCAGTACTTGGCATAGGTCAAAAAAATCATGTCCTCATGACTGCCTCCAGAGCGATCCAGGCTGGAACACCCTCTGAGCAGAGTGGGGCTGAGCTGGGTAGGCTTAAATATGAAAAGTAAAATTTTAGCTATGGTATCTTGGCCAATTACCCCTGTTGACTTGGCTGTGGGGCCTGACAGCACAGCCGTTCGTTCAGTAAGTTGGCTTCTGTCACCTGACAAGATAATGCTGGAAGTTTCCTCTAGTCTTGCACCCTTTCCTCTCTGTGTATGAGAAGCCAGTGGGGAAAGGCAGTGTTAACTGGTACGTTGATGGTTATCAGAGCTGTTTTCCTTTTATTTAATTCAGACTTTTCAGCCTCCCTCTGTCTAATGGAACAGCATGTGACCACATGTAGCTAGTGCCTTGTAAGAGAGGTGACGTGCTTGGGAACAAGCGAGTTTCTGCATCACCTTCTGTGGGCTGTTGACACCGTATTGCTAATGTATCCTGCTGATGGATCCCATGCTTTTCTATCCCGACTGTGGTACAGCTCCACATTATGTCTAGATTTGCCAACAAAATTACTGGGAGGCAAGCTAATGCGGGAGGAGGGGAAACCTCTTCTGATCTGGTGACAACATCCAAAGTTTGCGGTGCTGCTTGGGTGTGTGGTGAAATGGTGGTGATCTGTGAAATGTCAGAGAGTCTATGACCTGCTGCAGGTGTGGGGATGGCCTGGGAGAGCTGTTTAGTTGATTTGGCTGAACCCCTCGTGCAGCAGAGAGGTCTGAAGTGCTCTCCTGCGAGCAGAGATGCCGAGTCTATTCATGTTCTGATCAGACTTAACTAGAACTCCCTGCTGTTGTGGTTCTGCTTTAATTATCCTGAATCTAATGCCATATGTTACCTTCTAAGTTTGCGTTGCTCAAGAGAAGAGCCCAGCATTCCCCTATAGGTTCTCACTTCAATAATGTATCATCAGCCTATAACAGAGCATTCTCGGTTATTAAAGCGGCTCCAAGACCAAGACAAAACTCCTTGTGGATGCTAGCAGGCCTCAGCCAAGACTCAGAAGAGTCCATAACCGCCTTCTTATTGAGCAAGTCTCAGATCAGAGATGGCCACCTCCGTGCAAAACCTTTCCCCCCACCTCTTCCTCCCTGTTTAAAAGAATGTTGTGACTACTTTGGACAGAGAAAAGTTCCTGCACACCTCACTTCTCCTGTGTATGTGATGTTTTCATGGAGTTCACTTCAGCCTGGCCTATTTTGGGTTTCCAGGTCACAAGCATCACCGAAGGCCCCTGTTAGCAAGGGCTTTGTCGACCATAATAGAAGGATGCCTTCGGTGTCCTCTACCCCTTCCACCCCAACCTTCTTCTGCACAAATCCTCTTTTCTTCTCAATTGAAAGAGCTGCCTGATGAGGGCTGTGGGGATTACCTGGTTGTGGGCATGAGCTCGGTGGTATTTTGAGCCGGGGCATGTGAGGGCTGGGTGCGGCGGTGCTGGGGTGCAGGCTGTTTGCCTGGGAGATGTATCGGGCCTGTGTAACTTTGCAAGGACCTTGCCATGTTACACAGCAGCTTTGTGGCTGAGCAAAAATAAATGAGCGACTTATCCCACTGCCAAGGACCGTCAGTGGGAGGTCAGTGTTTGATATTTCCACACCCAAAAAAGCAGCCCCAAGCTAGAATTACAGTACAAAATACCCATTCAGACCTCTCCAGCCTTCTGTTTTCATTGACTTCCATCCCCTGCTTGTACACACAGAGTCCCTTCCTTTCCAAAAGAAAACAGTATCGCTGATAAGGGACACTTATCTCAGCAAGTCATTACAGAACAAGTGAGCTTTTGTGTTTGCATCTGATTTCTGTCACAATGTTAACAAACTCTTAGTATGGAAGCTTTATTTCCACTCTAAAGATGGCCCTTAGGGTACTATGTGAGGTGCATTATACGTCTCATAAATACTTCCCACAGATGTTTCTTCCTTCCTTAAAAAGGAGAAAAAAAAAAAACTTCTTAAGATTTCAGACTTCATTTGTTCTGTAAAGGATTTTTAAACAATGATCCTTGGCTACGCTGCACATGGATATTTACCCTTCCCGTACTCTCTGCTGAGATATTACTGGCCTTTGTTCCTTTCAAAGAATTAGCCAGCGCTGGAGTTTTCTCTCCCATCGCAGTGGGTTCCCATCAAAAACTGGACACTCATCCGCAGTTGCAATAGTTCAAATTTAGTGTGTTATTTCCAATGCAAGAGCTGGGGCACAGGCCATGCCGCAGGTAGGTGTTGTGGTACTGCAATACAGGGGTTCCTCATGGTGGAACCTCTGCCCCAGAAAGGCTTTCTGATTTAAGTGCTCAGCACCTTCCAGGGTAGTCCCTAACACAGAGGACTTTATGGAAGAAAGAGGTTTTTCAGGGCAATTTCCAAACTACGTCAGCCTTCTGTAAGTCTGGGGCTTTCTACCGAAAAAGGTAGACTGGACTGCTCTCCAGGTGCCAAGGACAAAACTTCTGTGCCTACCCCGGGGAAGTGGGTCACATAAAAGTGTCACTAAGGACCAGGAAGTCTCAGGGATGGATGTGGCTTTCCTACGAACTTCTGGTGAGATGACAACCATGCTCAGAGGGTGCAACATCTGCACCGTAACCTGAGGCAGAGCAGAGCTGTCCTGCAGCCCTCCCCAGTAACTCTTCTGCAGCCACATTGTGCAAAAGCAAAGTGTGTTCGAGCTGAACAGCAAGTTGGTGGAAGCACTGGAATAAGAGGATGGGAGACAGCTCTCCCAGCATGGTGTTGAAACAACTACTCTGTATCTCCCTCCTGCAGCCAAAATCTGATGCAATTCTAATTTTGATTATTTACACCAAACAAACTGGAGTGGGCTGTAACTATCCTTGACAAATAAACTAAAAATGAGCTGGTTAGAAAATGTTCTTCCAACAGGAATTTTTTTTTTTTTAGGGAAAAACTCAAACCCAGAATATTCCAATTCTTCTGTGTTACTTTGTGTTGTGCTCTTGCTGTCCTTCAACAGATCTCCTTGCTCGCAGTGGGTGTTCCTTGATGCACTCCTATCTCGGTTCATGTGTCATGGGAGCCCTAAGCAGTGGTGTTGTGCGGGATGCTTTGTGCCAGGGAATGCTGCCTGTTGAGGAGCAGAGGGATTTTGAATAACTGATTACAACTTCCCATGAGATATGTCATGTTTTGGGTTTTGTTCAGAAATTTTTGATGTTCCTTTGGAAGGAAAGGTCACACAACTCTTAATCAGAAATCTAATTCTCCACTGAAGAAGTTCAAATGGATTTTCTTTTCTATTTTGTTTTCCTTTGCTTGCCACCTTTTAATTAAAACAGCCCAGTTTAAAACAAAACTACTCTTTAAAGAAGTCCTGTTGACATACCCAAAACATCCACCATCTTTAATCCTTTTTAAATAAAGATTGAGTCTGTGGCCCTTTCCAGACACCTGCCCAAATATATGAGCCTTGCAGTATACTCAAGGGTTCAGTCACTGGGACAGTTTTGGTCAAAGGAGAATTTCTAAAGCCATCAGTAAAGTGTTCCTGGTCAAAAGAAATGAGAACACTAAGTCGTTTAGAGGTGTAGGAGCCCTTGAATTTTGCTGGCTCTAGCAATGTGCAAAAGGAGGTCTTAAACTGCTGTATGTCCTACGAGTGTGCACACCTCGCTGGTTAGCCCTATAGACTACTTTCTGTTGAGTGGGTGTATAAAGGTCTGAAAGATTTAACTAGCTGCTTCTTGTACCAATCATTTTCCCTGAGATATATTTAAAAGCATGAATAACTTTAAACATTTAAGTAGTCTTCAGAGGGATTACTTGCATGTCATGGCATGTAGGCTGTAGCTTGCAGCGCTCTTCATGAAGAGTTAGTATCTTTTGGCCTTGCGTTGGAAAAGGGAAATTGAAAGTGTAGTAAATGGCAGAGCTGGAACTATGTCCCAGATGACCCTGTTTCACTTGCTGTCTGTCTCTTATCCAGCCTGGTGCCTGCATGTTGCCCTGTTCTGTCAGTAGCTAATTGCTGCTGCTACTCAAACTTTGACAGAGTAGTGAACCTGGAAGAAGCTGACTTTTGAAAGTAGAAATATTATAAGACGTTGGATTGCTCCAGTAGACTCTTTTACTCCTACCTCTGCACCCCAGTTGTGTTCCAACCCCTTTCTCAGCAAGGGGAGCTCACCCTCTGACTGCAGTGGGAGCAGGACGTGTTTTGTGGGCTTAGTTTCTTGAGGTACTGGTTGGATCTCACAGGATGACTTGTGCTCAAAGCTGCACATCTGCAGCTTGCAGAATCAGGCAGAATAGTTTCATTTGGGTTTTTTTTTTTTTTTTTAAACAAACAAAACAAAAGCGTATGATACTTTTGAAACAACTCCTTTACTAATTTTGACTATTCTGGCAGAAACAATTTTAACACCCTTGTACACACTGTACTGCGTTAGCTGTAATGACTCTTTACTGTCATATAATCTAATTGCAAAAACGGACCAAATTCTGCCAACGGCATGAAGCCAGAACACAGAACTCCAGAGCCCTAATCTCCCCAGCTTTATATCCTCCCCTCTTGCATCTACTTTTTTCATCTCCGATGAATAGAGGACTTCATCTTTTTAAACTCCGGCAGGACAACACACATGTGGACTGACTCTACCACAAACTCCTCAGTAACACTCTCGCTGTTTGGGGGAAGTAAATATGCGAATTTCAAAAGTCTTTCTGTGTGGAGAATCTGTTTGGATTTGCACAGGAAGTGGGGAGCAGGCATATAGGTAGCAATATTAATGAAGTTTTTTATAAAGACTTCATTCAAGGCTTTCAAAGAAAATATAACTCTTATGGGATCCACAGTTTATCTGCCAAGTCCAAGAATCTGGTTGGAATTTAAAATATATATTTAAAGGTCTCTGAGAAGTAGGAGATTAGAAGACAGAGCAGCCTGGGAAGGGCACATGGGAAATTACTGCTGGAAGAGGAGACTGGTCCTCGGGGGGCTGAGCTCTGCAGTAGGGTGCACGAGCCACCAGAGAATCAATCCTCCTCTTGGCTGGAGAGTAATAGGAAGAAGAGGTGACTAGTACAAATCCAATCGCCGTGTTAAAGTGGTGAAGTACGTACAAAAGTCCTCCTTCGGTTGATGGACACGTGCTTTTGCAAGACCTTGAGTTCAGACCCCTTCCTTCTTTCTCCCTCGTGGGAGATGGCTGTGTTGGCTCATCTGCTGCCTTAAATATGCTGTTAAATAGTTTTTGTTCATTTCCGTGAGGGTCCCAAGGTTGCTTGTTGTGGGATTGGGAGAAAAGGGCATGCATCGGTCAGGTAAACTGGTCAGAAAGAGTACACTGAGGGAGGAGGGGATGTCCAGGCAGGAGGCAGCCAGAGGCAGCAGCTTGGCATTTGTAACAGGCCTTTTCCATCCTTAAAGTCCCTGATGTGTCTAAATCCTTACTCTGGGGAGAGGCGAAGCAATCTGAGAAGTCTTTTCCTTATTATTTGGAGAAAACTGGTCCCCTGACAGGAGCAGAGAGGTGTCCGATCACCCTGCCCAGGATTAAATGGCATGTTTTAATGATCTGGTAGGATCGCAGCTCAAGAAAATTTGTTCCCTCCCAGCCTGTTTTTTCCCTGGGGACAGCAATCTGTTTCCTAATCTGCCCTGGATGGTGATCAGAGACCGAGGCCTGCTCGCCTATCCCTTGTGCTCAACCAGAGCCATGGTTCGCTTTGCTCAGATGCCATACGGATGTAATGTTCGTGTCTCCTTTGCAATGTGTACCTGTGGCTTTCTCGGAGTCTCTCTGGAAGTCCTGTTCTGGGGCTTGTCTGTGTGTTTGCTGTGTATGAAAGCCGATGTATTTGTTCGCTATTTTGGGACAGATCTTGTTAGCTTGGACAAGAAGCAAACAAGTGCAGGCCTGTGAAAGATCACTTTTAAACTTGGCTGTTTACAATAAAAGGAATACACATGTATTCCGGACGTCCGGGCAATGCGTGTGAGATGTCAGATGTGCTTGTGCCAGCAGGATGGTCCCTGCCCAGAAAGCTTTAACAGATGATGTGCAAATGCGCTGTTTATCATGATTCTACTCTTACCTGGCAATGGTCTCCTTTGTGTATTGCTCCTGTGCTTTGGACTCCTAGTGCAGGCAAAGTAGCGTAGTTTCAAAGTCAAATGGCAGGAGCACGAAGCTTCGCATTGACCTTTAATCTTGTTTAGAAAAATCAGCAATGCTAATTTGGAGTGAAGGCAGTTTCTGTCCCTGGGTCAAAGACCCTGAGAATGTAGGAGGACTCATAGTGTAGATCTGTCCAGCCTCATGCTCCTCTCCCTAGCAATAGCAGGAGCAGCTGCTATTGGGAAGAGGGTAACGACCAGTATATAGTGATAATTTTTCCCCCATGTATGTGTTTTCCAGGGATTTCAGCCTAGGGGTTTTCTCAGCTGTGATATTGCCATTTGGATTTAACATTCATTGACAGATTTTTCCAACTGCTTTCTGCAATGTCCTGTAACAACAGGTTTCACAGTTTAATTACGTGCTGTGCTTCACTGTGGGGCTGCTTCATACTCTGTCTGACTGCGTTCATTTTGCCAGTGCCATGCCTGATTTGCAGACCTGTATTGGCGTCATCAAGCTGGTTACTCTGTATGCTGGATGTGACACTTTAGGTACATCGATAGCAGTTTAATGTGGCGGGAAGGATCCTGTGAATGCTGGCTGCATTGAGCTCCCAGCATTTCTTTCACGTAGTATCTCTATTCTACCTATTCTGCCACGTTTTCACCTTTGCTGGGTCCTGGCCAGGTGTCACTGTTTAATGCAGTGGCTTTGTTGATATGTTACTGATAATCCTCTTTTCTTCTACCAGTCTCACTATTAGCAGAACAAATCTCTATTTCCACTACAGAGAGATTTGCAGGAAAATTCTGGCTCTATTTAAGTTGATGACAAAACTCTTGGGGGTTTCAGAGTGACCTCCATGCCATATTTCCATACGATCACAAGACTCTACTTCAGCAGCAGCAGGCATAAGTACTTGGAGAACAGGATCAGACTTACTCAAAGAATTTGTCAGGCTTTAAATAGTAACAGCAAAATGGGTCTCCTGTTCTTCTGGGTTTGGTGAGGAGGCCTCAAAAAGCATAATCCAAAGTGTATCTTGAGTTCCCATCCCTTCCTGACCCTCCTTTCACTGAAGAGCAGATCCTTACACTTCAGGTCAATGCAAGACCAAGTATCAGTGTTTACAGAACAAAAATAACCCAAGTATGTTTGCTTCAGCATCAAATGAACAGAAAGGATTTCCAAAAAAATGTGACTTGGAAATAGATAATAAAATTAGTGAGGAGGCTGCTCTCAGGAGCAAGTCTACAGGGAGAAGTCAGCTTTTTTTTTTTTTTTTAAAAGGCTAAAGTAAACTTTGAAAATGCCCTCCCTGTTGAAAAAGGTTTTTTTGGTGACTCTAGTGGCTGAAACACCCAAAAGAGGGTGGATATTTTGGCATGCGGGACAAACAGAGGCTAACAGGAGCAGCAAACTTGTGACTCCCTCCGTGTTTCAACTGAAGGTGATTCATCCAGGTTTTTATTTTAATAGCAAGGCCACCAAGCCAGCTGAAATACATCTGAGGTGAATGCCATGGAATAAAAGGATCAGCTCAGGACAGCGGAGCGGTGACCGGATGCCAACGCCCCGTGGTAGGTACCAAGACTCGAGGCTTGTCCTACCAGTGGTCGGGTTGCCAGGCATAAAGGAAAGAACGGGCAACTGCTGCTGCTTTGGCAGGGAGGGAACAAAAACAAGCACTAAACGCTCCGGCCCTTTGGACTTTCATCGCTTTTGTGTATGTTCTGTTAATTTTCCATAGGCCTAAAAACTGGAAACAACCTGGGGCCCTTTTCTCCCCCGCATCCCCAAACCCAACTACTTTTATTATTTGGCTGGGGAGAAAGGAAGCTATTTCAGTAGGAAACGGTTATTTTAAGACAATCTAGAAAAGGCAATGGCTTTTAGCCAAATTAATAACATAATGCAACTGAAATGTTGCTTTTCATGTAATGCTTCCAGTGCTAATGCAATAACAAAGCACAGTGACTTTAGGGAGCTGCTGGTCCTTAGCCTGAGTGTAACTGTGCTCCCTGCTCAGCTGCTTCTCCCCTCCCTTCCTCCTGCAGCTCAGGATGTCAGGTGGAGCACAGTTATCCTTCCTCCACTGGCATTAACTCTAGCCAACAGAAAGGCAAGTGGATGCGTATTTGAAGGGGTAACTTGAGGTTTTGGACCTGCTGAAAAAAAGCAGCTTTCCTTTGGAAAACTGAGCGTAACTGTGAGAGCCTTATGCATAGAAAATAATTTGTGTTTTCTTAAAAATAATATTTAAAAAATCATATTTACCGTCAGTAACATGTGTGCTTCTAGCTGTTGTTAAACAATATCCAGGATATATGGCATAAGGGAGAAGCAGTTGTATCAAGGGCTGTGTGGTTGGCATACAGGTGAGCTCTGACAGCTGTGCTGATCCAAACTTCAACCAATTTTTGAGGGATCTCTTTTCCATACTGTTTTGCGAGACAAAAGTACAGAAGTATTTTGAGGTAAAATGAATATTAAAGACCAGAGATTGAACCCAGGTCTGCCCAACTGTTCTGTCTGCATACAGGCTGATTTTGCATGTATCTAAATAAGACTTAAAGTCCAGTTTCCTGGCTTTTTTGTGTGTTTTTTTTCTTAAATATATATAAATGAAGAAGGTGTTTATTGCTGAAGGAAATGCAGTGGGAAGAGCACAATTTTTTTTGGCTTTCTGTCTGGTCTCCACAACAGTGAGAGACTGTGAAAATACAAACAAATCTTTATTTCTGGACTAATTGCTCAAAGCCAGGATCTTACAACAAGCTGAGAATAATTTGATGCAAAATACAGTTGTCACCCTGTTTTCACACTCCTCATTGCTCCATACACCTCTGTTCCCTCTTTCCTGTTAGTTCTTCCCGTAGCCCTGTCCAGGCTATTGAAACCTGTAAGCGCATCCAAAAGCTACTGAAAGACACAAAGCTTTCTTTTGACTTAATGAATTTTAGGTACATAAGGCCTAAACTAACAGAGTCTTGCTCCCAATCCATCTGTGGAAACAAATTCAGACACAAATTCAAATGCTGGTTTGGAAGCACTTTTGACTGTTTATAGAATACTCCGAGATCCTCAGAATTTTGTTTTCATCCTTACCGCTACAGAAAAGTCTTCAGTAATAGAGGAAGATGGTGGCTGATTTGATTTGTTTGGGGAATCTGCTTTTTGCCTGGATTTTCACAGGCTGGACTTGCAGATGGCGCAGCCGATGCCCTGCTCCTGCTGCGCAAGGGGCCTTCGAGTTGGATGCCAACCACCTCCCCAGAACCCCTGCTGCTTCATTCAACTAGTTGCACTGGGGAGAACAAAAAAAAAAAAAGTGTTTTTTCTCCCTGTCAAAACATTGTCTGATGTATTTGGCCTCTATGTTCTGTCTTGCTCCAGCATATCAAGCCAGTCCTCCTGTCTCTCACCAAATGGGACAGTCACAACTGCAGGCTTTCTCCTTCAGCTGAGGACAGCTTTTGCAAATGCTTCCACAGTCTGACCTCTTCCATAAGAGAGACAGCGAATACCCCTGCTTAACTTAGTGAGAGGAAGTGGTGTAATTTAATAATCAGTTATCTTTTAAATGCAACTGTTACAAGTAATTTGTGTACGTTAAGGACAACATCATCGGTTTAATAACAGAGGTGGAGACCCACATATAATTTCAGATGTGGAAGAAGGGTGAGGACAAATAGGAATTTTCCAAACAGCCCCTCTAAATCTTCATCTAGGGTTCGTGGCAGAGAAGTGACTGTGAAGAAGGAGGGCAGTCTTAATATTGGGTGTTGTTATGGGACAGACTTACAGAGTCATTTAGGTACCGTAGGAGGTAACAGAAATATCCCCTGTGATTCTGTTCCCTTGCCTCTTCCGCCAGCCTCCTCCCAACCCATGTACTAAGTCATCTCCAGCAAGAGCACTGGAAGCACCAAATGGGAGTCTGGGTTTGAAATCTAGATCTATTGGCTTTTTCTCCTCTTCCTAAAGCCTGACCTTCTGCCAAATATTATAGAAGATCACATTGGCTTCAGAGATTCAAATTGCTTTATGGGAATTGCTTTATGTTTTAGAGTTGCTTTTCTAAATGATGCTTTAAGAGACACTTTGCTTCTGCTCTATTAGTTTAATGCATTAATTTGGCACAGAGGAGGTGGAGCCCATAATATCCTGCTCCTGAGGAAGGAGTGCTGGGTAACACTGTGAGCCACTGTTCCAAGCATGGGCTTATTTACTTTAATTAGAAAGTGCACTTGTTAAGTCCTCAATTAATTAGGTAGAGCAGCACCTATTGAGAGCAGATGAAAGAGCTACTGTGTGAGAGGGAGGAGGGAGGGGGAGATGTGAAGGATGAAAAGAGAAAGATAATACCAGCGCTGGAAAGCAAATGGTGTTAGAGAAGCCAGAAAGAAATCACAGGTACAGCTCTGTTGGACCCTAAATTGTAGTTACTGTTCGTAAATTGGCTTCAGGTATGGTTGCTGGTGCAGATTTTGTGGGATTATTTGGAGTCAATCTGCAGTTTTAAAGCAGATCATTGACTAGGACTTTGAGATGGATTTATTGTAAGGTCCTGCTCTATGCCCTGCACAACTTACCATGTTCTAGAGGCTGTAGGTCAGTCAGGAATATCTTGACTAACCCATAGGCTTTTGCAGGGCAAAAAACACAGCAGAATAAGTGCAGTAGTTTGGTTTAGAGAGGAAATAGTTTATTCTGTTTTAAAAGACTTTTGAATGTTCGCCGCTGTTTCATTTCCCTTTCTCTCCTTTTGCATTTTTCTTTGAATTAATATATCCAAAATTTCAAAGCAAACAAGTTAAAGTCACAGTTTTGAAAGAAAATTTTCATGTTGCGATTCCAGAAACACACTATTAATACCAGATGTTTAAGAAGTGAAACACTGAAATGATACGTCATGTATAGTTCTTTCCTTCTGACTTCTGAAGGTCTGTAGAACTCATGTCTCAGGTTTGCAGCATGGTTACATGGAATAGAGGGTTTGGGGTTTTTAAGCAGAAGTTAAATTTCTTGCACAAGATTCCAAGAGCTGGGGTTTTAAGCAATATGCCAAGCATCATGAGACTTTTGATAAAATCAGGCAGGGTTGCCAATTTTAAACTTAAACCCATCTCCCCATCTAGAGGTTCACTTGAACTTCAGCCCAGAACCAGTGGAAGAATTTTGTGAAGCTGGGCTGAGCCTTGGGACTGACCCTTTGCCTGGCAGCCCGATGTTTGCTATAAAAGTTTGTGGCCATTTTAAACAACGTGACTAATCAAAAATCCATTTAGTGGGTGCCTGCAATACTCTCCAAAAAGGTCTCTGTTGACAGATCAATACTCTGGTGCTTTAGATGGATAATAGGTTTTCTGTGATCCTCTGTGCATATGAGGCTTTTTTAAACTTCTCCTGGAATGTATATGCAGGAATATTTCAGAGGCTTCTGATGAAATTTTATGCTCCAGTGATGACTACGTAGCAATTTCCAGGGAATTGTAGTAACATAATAAGCCAGTCTTTTCAGAGGTTGAAGGAATCTTTCCTCAACATTTCTGAGGTTCGCTGTAATTCCCTGTCTTTTCCATGTAGGAGAGCAAGTGTGGTTCCATGATGGATAAAGGCAGTGTTCGTGGTGGGCAGCAGGAACACTGTAAGCTGTTGTAAGCCTTTTCCCAAAACCTTGGAATATTCCTAACAAATAAATTTGTGTAATGGTACAGGATTAGGTAATGGCAATCTTTGGAGCCTGACTCTGCTTAATATTCATTTCACTCATATTCCACTCTGCAGTGCCTCTCAAAGCAGAAGCTTGGTGCGAAGCAGAAGCTTTTGGCAACTGAGCCAGTGAAATGATTACTATGAAAATATGATCATTTGAGGGAGAGGAATGGGAGCTGTATGTGTTAAAATTCAAGGTTAATATAAATCTTTGGAGATGCGCTTTCTGTCCCTGAGTGTAAGAGGGACTTGCTGCGCTTTTCCTGCTGCTATTCTTTCATTTCTTTCTTGGCTTTGTGAATGTTAAAACAAAATCTGAACACTCGGATCTGAAGAGTCCCCGCTGTCTCTGTCTGCTTTCGTGCTCAGTCCAGCTGCTTTTGCTCTCTTTGCTTTTTATGCCCATGTGCTATTGATGCTTCAGCCTCTAAAATACTGTGCTCCCTTTCATTGACTCGGTTCCATCAGTCTGTCCTGAAGCCTTTTCTTTCTCTTTTTTTTTTTCCCCCAATACGCCATTTAACCTTAAATAATAATTGTGACTTCAAATATAATAACTAACTCATGTACAACTTCGTAAATCATCCTGGGAGGTTTTGTATGACAGAGACAACTTCTGAACCATAATGACTGAGGTTTCTGAGGCAGCATAGGCATTCGAATACAAACCTTTCATTAATTTTAATGAGGACCAGAAATCTGTGTATACATCTCCAAAATTGCTTCAAAATACTTAACTGTTAATGTGTGAACAATCCTGTCACCCCTTTGATACCACAGTCTCCTGAGCTGATGCTGCTTTTCTGGAGAGTAATAGCAAATGTCAAAACAAGGTTTGTTTCCTTTGTGGAAGAGGAACCTGTGATGTGGACTTATTGAGTGGCTTTGATGGCCCCACCAAACAGGAGGGAGATGCAAAGAAATGTGACTTCTGGGTGCTTCAGCCCAACGGCATTTCTTGGGCTTCAGGCATCAGCTTTGCCTCAGGAATTGACTCTAAGCTGAAGCCAAAGCAACAGGGAAATGATCTTGCTGCTAATGCCGGTCTAGAGTCTTGTGCGTAAGTAGTAAATATCCCCACCACAGATATTTCTTCCTAGCTGGAGGCCCACCTGCACTGTGAAAAATAACTCGGAAGATGTGTAACTTTGGAACTGGGCAAAGAGTTCTAGATGAATCATTTACATGCTAAAAGTTGTTCACTTTAGGTCAACCAAAGGTATTTGTGAATCTTGTCCAACTCTAAGTACTTTTCTGCTGGAGAAGGAAAAGTTGAAGCAAATCCAGGAAGCTTTCTCCAGCATTTGCACACTGAAATGTTACCTTTTTTCATTTCAGAATTTTTGTGAAACAAATTTTGAAAAGTGATCAGAAAGTTTTGCCTCATCATGAAATACTTGGGGCTTTATGGTACCCAGAGTATTGTCTGTTCTCAGCACCGGTGTTGGCTACAAGGACAGCCTGACTGTGCTATAGACCTGCTGCAAACCACTGGAAATCTTTTCCATTGGCATTTCCACGTTTCTGAAGGGGAAGCAGTTTTCCAGTTTTGCATTAATTTCATGTGACTAAGACGGTTTTACTTGAACAAATGCTTATGGAAAGCAGACATCCTATAGGATGGCAGTGCTGACTGATATGATCTTGAAACTAGTTTCCCAAAACTTCTCGTTGCACCTTTGGCACCAAAGCAACGAAGCTTGGTAAGGTTCTGCCAAGTCTATAGCAGCTAAAACCATTGTACACATGCAGTAACTTTGGCAATGAGAGACAGAACTAACTACGTTTTAAACTCAGCATTCAAGAGAATTAATCTTTGTAAGTTACTCTTAAAGCAACCCTAATTTTTCTAGCAATGACTTAAAGGAAGCCTGTTTGGTTAATACTGAATGAATTATAAAAGCAATCTAAAATTCCCTAATACTGTTTCTCTGATTTGTCCGTACTGAAGGATTCAAATAGCAGGGGAATAGTTTGGGGGTTTTAGAGTGGTTTTATATTTTTGGTGCAATCCTGAAGAGTTACTTTCATTGAAGTACCAAAGCTAGACCACTCAACTTGTGTAATTGGTCACAGCTAAATTCAGCCTGGACTTCAAATCTTGAATGTTGAATTTGCATGCTGTGCGGGGTTTTCAGAGACAAAATATCCATTCATATTTTCTACGATGAAGGAACTGCCATGCCTTTCCAAAATGATAAGAAGAAGATTGAGAGGTTGGTTTTACATTGTTAGGGGGCCATTTCACATTCAGTTTTGCTCAACTCTCATGTACCCAGCTGGATTAAGGAGATACTAAAATGAGGTTTTGTAGATTCGGCTATAGATTGTAGGGAGCAAAGTCTCACAAAGGTTATCTTGTTCTTTCTGCTTATTTTCAAAGGCCAGCAGCAATATCTGAAGATGTACTGCTCTAAAGACATTTTGATCAAAAGCTAGAAAATTAGGCCCATTGAAGTATTGATTGAGGCTCAGTAATGAAGTGACTGTTGTTGGATTTAGAAGCACAGTGTGACTCTGCCCCTTTCTGCCGTGATATTCAAAGCGGAGCAAATTAGGAGTGCTAGTACTGGCCCTTCTGCAGCAGAAATATCAGAATAGAGGCAAATAGCCCCAGGCAATGAGCTGCCAAGTAGTGGAAACAGAAAAATCCATCTTTAGTTGTGCCAAAATGCCGGAGACCTTGAAGGATGCTGCTGCAAGAAAGGCAGGCGTTCAGCACAGCCTTTGTGTAGTCCCGCGACAGGCTGAGGGTGGACGCGGCTCATCTTCACCCTGATATGTCACATCAATCGTGTTACAGCTGGATGCTCGACTTTTCCTCTGAAGAGAGAGATAATAGGTGAAAACAAAGTAAACAGACGAGTTTAGGAAGGGAAGTTGAAATTTGGGAAACATACCCACAGAGGGGCATTTGGCAGGCTGTTGTCTCGGTTGGAGAGATGCCTCATGGCGTCAGGTCCCTCCTGCATTACCTCAGGTGTGGAGGTTTGTGCCTAGAAACACGTGGGTTGCTTCTCGGAGACATAATTGTCTGCGGGGGGTGGGGATTAAGTGGGAGGATCAGCTAACCCGCTGGCAGGCATGGCTACGGCCGCGGCCTTGGGCAGAGCGAAGGAAGCGAGCGGATGCAGGGAAATGCGGCGGTGTAGCTGTGGGAGCTGAGGTGCTGTTTCCACCGGCAGCCCTCCACAGCCCTCATCCCGCGAGGCAAGACCTCAGCCCGGTATCTGCTAGCGCTGCTTTGAACATGACCGATCTTCAGAAAAACAACGTCCCGCTCTGGCTGTGAATGCCGTTGGGCCTCGCTGGATTCGGGTGGGCGTTGCGTTAGGCCGGACACATGCGACAAAGCCCGGTTTGAAGACCTGAGCCCATGCCAGGACCGGCCTGGGGCAGCCGCGGGCTCGCCAGCCCCACGCCTCGCCGCTTGTGCTCCGGCTCTCGGGCTGCCTGAGGGGGACTCAACCAAAGGTTTGATTCCTCTGCTAGAAGCAAAACCAGCGTTTGAGGATGTTCAAATTCTTGTTTCACAGAGACTATCTGAAGGGGAAGGTTTGGGTCTGTCTAATGGCAGAGCTCAGCTGAGGTGCTCGGTCAAGGCCTGGTGGGTTGCCAGGAGCATGGTACCAGGCCATGGCCAGGTGAGGTGGACGTCTGCTTTTCCAGGTGGGTTGCGTGGCAGCTGAGACAGGCAGCGTTAGCCCACGGGGCTGAGGAGGGGGCCGTGGACTTCTCCCTGCTCCCCTTGCTGCAGTCCCCTGCCCGAGGGCCGGTGGCATTGAGGTGGGTGTGGAAAGAAGGGAAGGACAAGGAGGACATGTCTGCAGATGGAAACGTGTGGAGCTGTGTGAATGGAGCAGCGCTGGCACCGGGAGGGCCTGGCGTCTTGTCCCCATCCAGAAGCTGGTGGGTGAGGGGAGCTCGGAGACTTCCCGAGGCCTTCGGGGTGAGGTCTCAGGAGGTGCTCAGCTCCACCTGAACTCACGGCAAGCTGAGCATATGGGCGCTTTCCAAAACCTCTCTGGCTTCAGCTTAAGAATGAGTGCCATGCTTTGAGGGGAAAAACTTTTTAAAAAACACTTAATGCTGTGGGATGGTGGGATTTGCACCATGCTGTTGTCCATCACGCGGCTGCCTCTTTTTCTCTCTGGCCCCGACATGTGCCGAGGGATGTCACAGACAGATTTTCCTCTAAATCTGGCAGCAAAGCAATGGGTACTCTGGTTTTGCTCGCCGGAAAGCACAAGTGCGTCAGCTGGGGGTCTCAAATAAGCCCCCGTCGGTTTGTGACGTGCCATGTTAGACTCCATCGGTTGTGCTTAATCACTGACCAAATCACAAGGGGGCACCCATGGCTAAAGCTTTAATTATCCATTAAGACCTGAGAGCCTTTATGTCCCACAGAGCTTCCTCTCGCCCCCCGGCAGGGCTGTGTCTGCCTCTTTCAGGGGTGGTGGCTGTAATTAGGAGGAAAGGCAGGGGAATCAGAAATCGGGTCGTGGCAAGGTGAGAAAATTTCCAGTTCCTTTTTGTAGGGAATAGAGGAGGAATCCTAAGACACTTCCCTTTGTCTGGAGGCTTAACTAAAGCCTGCTGAAGTCATGAAATATTAAGATAGGGACCATTAAAACAATCCTTTTAGGCATTTTGCTTTATTTTTTTCTCCAGACAATGTTTGAATCCTTTTTACTTCATTACAAGTTCAGCACCAACTGTTACACTAACAAGAGACAGTCCTTCATAATTAAGGACAGTTTCATATTTTTGCAATTTAAGGATGGAATTAAGTTTCTGGGATAAGAGTGAAGCTTTCTAGTGATTTTCTTCATATGATGTTTATGTAGCAACATAGAATTTTATAGTTTTTACAGTTGCATAAGGACTTCAAAATACCCATAAGTAAGCTTATAGATAGAGCTTAACTCTATCCACTTCCCTGTGGATAGAGTTATTGTCTTCACTTTTCTGTTTATTTTCAAAATTGCTGATTAACTCTCAAAATTGCCAAACACCTTTATCCCTGTGTGTCCTTCAATAAGAAATACGGTGTTCTGCATTTCTAATATGGAAGGTTGAATGGAGATCCTGGCTGTCTTTCCCCACCTTCTCCCCTTTCTGCTCTCTGGACTGTGCTGCTTCCACACCCGCATTAGCGTGTCCTTCCGGAGATGTTACACACCCCTATATGTCCTTACAACTGCAGCTTTAGAAACTCCATACACAAAAGATGAATTGTATTGGCAAGCAGCGCCGGCACTCGTAGTTCTTTCCTCCCCTGCACCAAGAATGGAAAGAGCTTTTCCCACTTTGATCAGGAAAAGCCTGAGCAAACAGATAGGCTCTGCGGCGTACCCCAGGGGTCACGGAGCAGGAGCGGGAGCCTTGCAGTGGGGGTTTCCATGCAGGGAGCCTCCCCGCTCCTCTTTCTCCCAGGCACAGACAACTAGAAACTGCTGCTCTCGCACTGCTGCTGGCGGGCGTCTGCTCAACAAGGTAAATGAGCCTGGAGAAAGTATTATGCGGGGAAGAAATCCTGGCACTTGCCAGCGAGAACTTTGCTAGCTGTAGAAGTTGGATGCCTGGAGAGTCCTCTAACCCCACAACCCTACCTCTCTGCTTTCTCGCTATTGTTCTCACCTGGCACACAAGAAGCACAACAAAAGCAGAGGTTCCTAATTGCCCTTTTTTTAAATCAGACCAGTCTAATTTCTGCTGAGTGAACAGAAACTCTCATTAATTTGGAACAGGGAGGGAGGAATGTGTAATGGGCAAGGAAGCACGGATGAACTCCATGCTTGTCTCCCCAGTAAATGAACCTGCGGTGAAGCCAAAAGCCCCGTCACAAGCTCTGGAGGAAGGTGCAGTTAATATCTGCAGCTTTATGGCATGCTTGCTGTCCACAGCACTGGAGCTTCTCCCTCTCATGTCCATAGCAGCCTTGATTCTTGTCGTGGTGGAATTAATTCTAGGTTTATATTTTAGTGCCTATTTTTTGTTGGCGTTCTTTAAATATTCTGGCTACTGTGAATAAGGTTTTCTCTGGGAGAGTGGGTCAAAGCTAGAACTATCAGCTTCTATCAGACACGTTCCAAAAATAAATTGGCAAATTTGTGGTAACTCATTATCTTCAGCACATGGCTGATGTGTGTAAAGCCCGCCAGACTTGTATGCATACAGCCTAATGATGTTAAAACAGGGAATAGTCACTGTGATATGATACTCTTGAGTGGCCTGAGAAAGTTATAATGTGTGTTTCTTTCAGCTCAGTGCACTAAAAAGAAAACGTGCTGGGCAGGGCTTGCTCAGCTTGTCCAAGTCTTAGGTTGTTTCTAAGCTTGCTTCGTCCATAAGTAAGGGACGTGAGGTAGGATGTGAAATTTGTGGCTTATGTGATCCGGGGTTAGTGTCCCCCTGGGGCTTTTTTCCCCCTTTTCTTAAAAATTTCAACTGTAGAGTCTTCAGTGCTGGGAACATTTTCTTTGCACTTGTCCAGCCTGAGCACAATGAGGGCCCCAGTTGGGTGCCTGGAGTTTCTATAACACGTCGAATAATAGAAGGAGGTTGGACATGACCAGGCTTTTTTTGGTACAATATAGAGGGGATATACTTTGCTGTATGCACACACACATCCTAAGGAAACTAATAACTTCTGTTGATGTGTATGGTATAAGAGGATGTTAAAAAAAAAAAAAAAAAAATCTATTGCAGTTCAAAGGATGTGGGGAAAAGATGTATATAATAGAAAAATAGTTAACATAAGGATGCAGAAGTGAGGAAGAGGCATGTGTTAAAGCAACTATAGTTATTGCAAGTCCAGGAAGAAGGTGTAAGTTCTATTTTGAGCCTCCCAAATCCATTGTGAATGTCTCTTGCCATCCGGTATGATCTCTGAACTCCAGTAAATCCTTGTCAGTGCTTGTTCTGGGATGCTCTAACCAGGAAGAAACTTGCAGATCCTGCAACTGCCAAGCCTCGTACTGAGGAAACACCTGGGTCGTCTCAGGCTGAAATGCAGAAAGTGAGACCAACCGATATTCTGAGGTGAAAGCCTGGATCTGGTTTGAGCTGATAGATAGCTGCTTCAGAGCGTGCTCTGAAGTTCCAGGACAGTCCCAGAACCGAACGGTGTGAAATGCTGTTAGTTTTGCCTTCGTGCTGTGTTTGGTGAGGGTGAGGATCAGACAGCCTCGGAGGAGCAGTGCATCCAGCCTGTGAGGGTCTATGGTAGCACCACAGGCTGGCAGTCGAAGGCACAGAATGTGGAAAATTGAACTGGATTTGCTGCTTTGTGTGAAAGTCTTACGTTCCAGAGCCTGTGTTTGTCTGGTGGCTAAAGAGAAGGCAGAAAGCCAGGAGGGAGCAGGGATCTTCCAAACCCAGCCAAGGCATTTATCAGGGCAGTTGTTGTCTTCACGCCACCCCAGTCAAACCAGGGAGAGCATCTACTAGATGTTTTGGCAGTAATTTGTAAGGAGGGGAGAGAGCAGCACCTTGGCAACAATCTTGGAAATGACAGTCATCTTAGCTTGTGCCTAAGCACTAAGCCTTTGTGCCTATTGCATGTAGGAGAAAAGTGAGGAATCTTAAATCCTGAGATTGTTAAAATGATGGTCAGTGTTTGTCAATCAATGTTTTACAATCAGAAGAAAAAAAATAGGTGATGAATAGAAAAGATGGGGAAAGCATTAGGATATCAAATGAATATTTTTGGGTGTAGGAAACCCTTTCCTATGTATAAGAGAATTTCTGGGTGGTTCTGGGTGCGGATATGGAGTGCTTTTGGAAAAGCAAGCTGTTGAACCAATGGGTTTTGTTCTGGGATCGCAAGTAGGGTTACAAAAGTGGAAGAACCTTGAACCAGTCATTTTCAAAATCTTTGGCATTAGCGTGTTAGCCCTCCATCTGTGTTTACAAATGGAGATTAAGAGCTTTATTTCCGTTATGTTAATGAAAGCTGGTTTTAAGAGCCTTACAAACAACAAAAGACCCAAAAGCCCTTTGTCAAATGCAGGTCTGCATCCAACATGACTTTAGAGTGGGCTGTTGCTCTCCTTTCCCCTCCTGGCTTTCATCCCAATGTAAAAAGGTCGTTTAGTTACCCAACGCCCTGCACCCAATTCTTCTTTCTCATTTTCCTTGATATTTAAAAGCAAGTCGGGCAGCATTAATGTGTTCCACCCCCTTAGTTTATTTAAAGCCCATCTTGTCACATTTCAGTCAAGCTTAGCAGAAATTCTCCCCTTTGGAACAGGACCATGACATACTAACCTCAGGGATTTCAGCTGAGATTTGCTTGTTTGACTTTTCCCCGGATTCATTGACCTAGTTCCTCTGTGCTCCCTCCCTGATGTGAGGAGAGTGAAGGACACTTGAAAGAGAAATCTTTGAAACTTGCCTGATTTTCAAAGGGTCCCTCCCAAACTGTTTGCATTGGCTTCTCCTTGTTTCTTACCTTCCCTTGCTCCTTGTGGGTCCACGCTGAAAAAGGACTGTAAATAGAAAATAATAATAGAAATAAAAAAGAAAGAGTCTTTTTATTATAGTTGAGCTGGAAGGATTAATGGCAAATTCTTGTAGAGTAGGCACTGTGACAGCTATGGTTACTGAGCAGCAAGCCCTGAGCTGGTTAGGCACCCTTTTGCTTGTCTGTCCTGGACACTGTAAAAGGCTCATCCAAATCCATCCTCCATTTAGTGCCACAGGGCAGCCTATTGTACTCTAGAAGCATAAAAGCATTCAGGAACCTAACTTTAAGAATTATGCCCAAACTCCCAAGCTTTGTAACTTGAAGCATTAAACCATTATTGTAAAATCTCATTTGAGAAAGGCGTTCAAGCCAGTGGGCACAGCAAGGGTTGGGAAAGTGTACTAAAGCTTCAACCCAGTCCCCGAATCAAAGGCCAATTTTCAGGGTTGGCTTTATGTCCCAGAATGGGAGCAGCTGGCGTCAGGATACGAGTTACTGACCGAGCAGCGGCTCCGGGAGCTTCTGCCAGCAGCAAGGCACGGGGCAGGACACGCTCCACCAGGCTGTCCTGGCTGCTCCGTGCAGGTACCAGGGAGGCTTCCCTGAGCCTCCCAACTGCTCTTCCTGCCGGGAGTCAGGAAGCTTTGTGCTGGTGTCTAGTGGGGAGATACTTGGCAATGCCAATTTCCAGTTGGCCTAAGGTCATGTTCACAATGTCATAATAAAGATAATAGATTTGGGGCTGCTTTTCTTTGCCTTCTGGCTTGCAACTTGGTTTAGTAGTTGTCTTTTCAAATATGACTTTTTCATTTTTCCTTCTAGAAATACAGATAACTACCAACACGTTTTGTTTGTTTTCTTTGAATGAGAAAAGGATACTCGCAGTCCCAGGGCCTTAGGAAATCTCTACTATTGCATACTTCTAAGAATTAGTAGCAGAGCACTTTTGATCCTTAACACCTGCCCTGCAACCACTGCTCCCTGTTTGAGAAGATGCAAGGACTAAACAAAACTGTTGATGCTTTGCATCACTATCACCCGTAGGCTGCCTCCCAAAGCACTGCACGCAGCTGCTCTGCTGGCTTTGGCACTTTAAGACAGGTAAGACTGTTAAGATTTTTTTTTTGGGTGGCTGCTCGAAGTCTGTCCGATCCCACCTTGCAGCGCTAAGACAGACTTGCAGTCTTCTCACAGACATGTGGAGGTAGCCATGCCTGTTTCTCACCAGATTACTTAACATCTGGTGGTCTTGTTTTGCTAGAGTCTCTCTTGGGGACTTACAGGTATAGGTGACCTCAGTTCTTGGCACCTTTGGCCCATCTGTGTTCAACCAGGTGTTTTGCTCCTGACTAGAAATCCCAGCAGGTTGGATTTTCCCTCCCAGACTCCCTCTTCCTCGCTTTGCTCCTCTGCTGGATGCCTGGAAATCCTGCTGCCTCGCTCAGACTGCGCTGGGAAATCTTGGATGCTGGCTGATGCGGGGAAGGCAACCAAAGCTGGCAAAACTGGTTGGTTGTGGTTCGTGCAGTCCATATTCTGCTGCCTATTGCCAGCAGCATGCTCTCCCTGCATAGCGTGCCTTATTATTTACATTTCTGCTCAGTGTGTTCTTCTCTGGCACAAAGAACAAAAGCATGTTGGTACGGATGGGTGAGAATGCATAGCTTTGTTATTAAAATTGGGACTTTTCCTGCTTGGACTCTTGCATTGGAAATAGCATCCAGTGATTAATCTCCTCCTGGCTTTGTTCTTTTTATGACCAAGGGATTGGCTTTTGGAGGACTTCCTGCTTTTTTGGAGGGGCTTTGCAAGGTTGATTAATCTGTAGTAATAGTGGCTGAAGTCACCAGAGTTTCTATAGTGACCAGATGGAGATAAGAAAGTACTTGCTGGTGGTAGTTGTCGAAGATGCTGGATGCCAAAATTGCAAACTGTTTTTAAACAGACCAGCCGAGCAAAAAAGTTCTGTGCTCCCCAGTCAGCTTGGACCTGAACGTCCTCTTTGTTTGGCTCAACAAAAACCAGATAAACAAAACATTGAAGGCAATTAGCTTTGTTTGCTTGCCTTTGTCCCCTCTTCTCCCAAATCATTGTAAAATTAGGAATAACGCCAGTGAATTCTGTAGCTATTCAGTGGACTAGAGCTGGTGCACAGGAGATGAGAAACAAATAAGTATAATACTGCTGTTTTCAATAACCACCCATTCAGTTTTAGCTTTTATTGCATTTACTTTCTGTGCTCCAGGTTTAAGGAGATTTCTTTGATCTCTCTTGTAAGTGAGAGTACCAAGCATTGCTGTAACCACGTGTCTAGGTGTTGGTACCACACTTCTCCTGGGAAGGTCTCTGCTTTGCCCAGTGCTGGCGGTCTCCTTTCTTTAGACGTTTTACTGCAGCCTCTTGGTTGTGTCTGGGGTTGCAGATGTCACCTGTGAATCAAATAGCGTGTCAGCGAGGGGATATGCTGGGCACTGGGCTGTGCTGTTCAGTGACAAATATCCTGGATGTACACGCTATGAAGTTCACTACAGAAAAGGGTTAATTCTGACCTCCCCCTTCTTACAAAAGCTTTTTGTCTACCGTGTGCATTGGCTGGGGAACAGCTCCCATCAAAGCTTGTCACGTGCACACGGCTGCATAGAACAGATATGGTGTGGAAACCCGCAGGCTGCTGGGAGCGGACCGGTGCTGAAGCTGCATAGGTAACATCCGTGCTGTACAGTGCACAAGGCAAAGGCAATGTCTCTTGATGGAAAAAATGCAAGCCTGGGGACTTTCTGGGGGCTGGGAGCACCCAAGCTGACGTTAAGCCTACCTGAACTTGCTTTCACCATAGCCACGACCCTCGAGCACCACTCAGCCCAAGCCTGCGGTGGAGTGCATCCAGCCCTTGGTCCTTCTGTACCTGGTCTTTAACAGCCACACGGGAGAGGTGCAAGGCGCTGGGTGTGAGTGCGAAATGCGTTCCCGCAGTCAGCTGTTTACTCCTACAGGTCCTAAAAGCTTCGTTGTGGGTTTTTGCATGAATACACTCGCTCCAGTCTAAATGAGGGCTTTGTGGTCCAGCCTGTTATTATTTGTAAAGAGTGCTGGGAACCGCTGCACAAACATGGCTACGTGACTGCAGTGGAAGGTGACAGGCGTGCGGGGCCTTGGGGCAAATGCAACTCAGGTTGAACAGCCTTCCCCATCCCCTCAAAAAACATCTTGTGATTTGTGGGGACAAAGATGGGGACTTCCCATGCTGATGAAATGAAAAAGAAAGAGAATATTTGGCTGGGTTGTTTCTGGTAGCTCTGTGCTTTGTCTCCCCAGCTCTGTATCAGTCTTTGCCTGTGACAATGACCAAGTCCTTGCTGCTGCCTCCATGTCACCTCCCTGGTGAGCCCGATTACGGGCTCCTCTCTGCCTTTTCAAGGCTGTCACAAGGTCACGTTCACAATCTGAGGGGCTCTGCGGGAGCAGTGCAGCGGGACAGGCCATAAATCACTGATAGCTGTGGGGTTGCTGGGCCCCGTTCGCAGCGTGCTCAGCCAGTGCCACGTGGCAATGCTCTCAGTCCGGGATCCCTCCAGAGGGATTGATGCTCAGTAGCCTCCTTGGGCTCCCTGGGAACACCCCAGCCGATGCTTCACCTTCTCTAACCCTTTTAGCATTGCTTTAGACATACGGCCTTTGATGGGACTGCAGCTGTTGGCGGCGTGGAGTCTGCCCGGAGGGCAGCGAGCTGCCCACAGCACCATTCCTTCAGGATCTGCCAGCAGAGCCTGAGAGCAAACAGGGTTGGGCTGGGGCAGATCAGTCCAGACATTTGCTAATTCCCAGGAGTGTTGCACCTCTATCTGCAAAGCTTTCCTGCAGCTGAAGGCTGCTTCCCTCCAACACCGCTGTCACGGCACCCAGGGAGGATGGGGTGCACACACGCAGTTGGGGAGCAGCAGGGATGCACTGTGCATTACTGCTGCAGAACACAGGTATTGAATCTCGCAGCACAGACGGGAGCTCTTTCAGGCCTGTTCTGGGCGAAAGACATCTGGAAGGGGTAACTTGTGCAACCCTACTCTATGGGGGATAAAAACCCCCTAAGCAGACCAGGTCAATGCTGCTGATGGGATGACAGCAAGAACTGCCCTCACCTGTGTCTCCTCTAGGTGACAGGAGGCCAGCAAGGCATGTCTTCGTGCCCCGATGCACTAATAAGCTGTCCCTAGTTGAGGCTGGTTGATGTCAGTTTGCTACCTTCACTTTGTGTGGTTATTTCTGGCCGAGGGAAGATTAAGCCTTCAGTGGGTGTTTGGTATGTCAATAACTATAATTAAGCTTTTGTGGTTCTCTTGCAAACTCTGGAATCTATAATTTTCAGCATAGTCCCCTCCTAGTATTGCTAGGGGGGGAGGGTGGTCTTTGTTGGACTAAAAAAAAAAAAAAAATTAAAAATCAAAGCTATGAAATAAAATGCTGATCAGTGCCGTTTACAAATATTTTAATTCAATGTTATTTCCCCTTTAAAGGAGGAGGAAAATAGAAAGCTTGGCATTTCTTGCTATCTTCCAACTACTTTGGGGAAAGTTTTACCCAGAAACTAGTTTGTTCCTGTTGTTTAATAATGGCATGTCAGAAAAAAGAAAAAACCAGCTCAGGGTGAAGGGGTGAAGAGTAGAGAGAAACTTTTTTCCACAGGGTCCATTTGCTGACCACGTACATAGGACCGGCATGTTTTGCAATTCTTACCAAGTGCAATGGTGTCGAGGGGAGGCTCGGTGGACTTGTGGCATGGTGGGGACAGATTCCTGGGTTGTCCTTCTTGCTTTGCTACTCACTGTGATCGGGATGAGACAAGTTACTAATGGTCTGATTTTATTTTCTGATGTTGGGGTGATAAGTACAGGTCCCAGAGATTGCTGGGGAATGTGTGAGTGCTCAGGCATCTCTTTCAGAATTGCACCTTTATGTATCTGGGGCTTTCTGTACAGCCAGCTGGTGAATTAGGGAAAACTGCGTGGGTGGGTGACGAATTAGGGATCACATTAATAATTGCAAAGTGCTTTTAGGATGCTATGATGAAAGGCACGTCAGGGCCTCAAAGTGTTTTTTGTACTAATGACCTGTTCACCATGCGTTTGATGGGGATGGCTGGTTTGGGTGTTTTGTGTGTGTTATTTTGAGGAAGGCAAAGGTGAGAGCCGCATTACCCACATCAATTAATGACTGAGGCAGCGTTAGTCATTTGGCAGTGGGGCTGTCAGGTGCACTACATCAGTGTTACAGAGAAAATACTGTACCTGCTCCCTGCCTGGGGCATATCCACTGACAAGAATATTAACAAAGTATTGTTGCTTATTCAAGACTTTGAAGATGTAAAATATTAAGTAGTCTCATTTATTCTATTCTGCTGATTAATGCAAGTCTTGCAGTGAGTTTTGGTCTGGCTTGTGTGCAAAGTATGGGATTTGATGGGAAAAGAGCCACAGTCAGGGCCATTCAGAGAAGAGCATCTTAAGATACACTGACCAACGGAATGAGATTAAAAGTTGCCCTTTTTAATCTAAACAAGAAATAGTTTAATGTTAGCTCATAATAAAGAAATGCCAGAGAAAAACAATATGAGAGAAGAAAGGCAGGTGTTCAGGCTGGCTATGAAGCCAGATGACCCTGATAAAGCATAAATTTTGTTTACATATGAAGCAAATGTCAAAGCATGGTGAGTTTGCCAGTGGAAAAGTTTGCTGATGACACACAAATGAGGTGTTCCATATGAAGAGGGATTTGACTGTTTTCTGAGAAATTGGAGAGTAAACAGTGTTTCTTCCTTGGTTTTTGGAGTGTAGAACTTGACCCTGAACTAACCCTCATCAGTGACAAGGCTCTTCTTCAGTCCCACTGGCTTTGGGGGAATGGGAAATGGGAAGCAAGCTTAAAAATGTCTCGATTTGGTGATGCCACTGGATGCTGCAAATGAGGACTTGGCTACACTTCTGAAATGTATAAGGGCCAAATTCTCTGTGCTATTCCACAAATAAAAATTTCAGCTGAAGGCATAGAAATTCATTGCAATTCTATTGCTGTAATTGTGAGCAGTGGAACTGCAGGATTTTTGCTAATTTTCCTAACATTCACTCCTGGCTTTTTTTTGTTTTGTTTTGTTTTTTTTCCTGAAAGCATGAGAGTGTTGGCAGTATTTATGTATTTATTTTGGTTTGCAAGTATATACAGATCTGCTCCCAGGTCTCTACATGGTGAATGGGGGATGCTCAGCTGCAGTCAGTGGCACTCTTTCAGCTAATATCGAGAACAAGTTTGGCAGCTTAAATCCTCCTAACCCACGTTAGGACAGCTGATATGCTGCCTGCTATCGAGTAGCTAGTCCAGGAAACAGTTTTCTGGCAGCTTGGTGAAATGCATCCTAGTGGTTCTCTCTTCTGTAAAAACTTTAGGTATCTTGTGCAAAAGGATTCAGAATTCTTTTTTTAAAACAATAATAATAGGAATAGTGACTTCATTATGTAGGATTGAACAATAGATACTTTTGATAGGAAAATCCTAACTAAAATAAAGGCTTCTTGTTCCATCCTGATTAACGGTGCAGAGGTGCCAATCATGCTGCGCACATAATATTCCGGCTGGCTGCCGTGAGGTAGCTCACGCTGGAAATCCAAGCATTGCCGAGCCGTGTGGGATTTGGTCCAGGTGCGTAGTTCAGGGGGATTTGCCTTTGGCAGAGAGAATCTACCTTCAACAGACACATTGATGGGATCAGAGTCCCTGATGCTCTGATTATTGCTTTAGTAAAGGGATTTATGAATCACACAGAACAGACAAGCCCAAGAGTCTTAATGTGGGTGGAGGGAGAAGACCAGCAAAGCAGTTTGACACAGAGGCAAAGAGCAAATCTGTTACTGGTAGATCTTTCCTTTTCAAAGGAACTGCAGACCAGAAAGGCTGGAGTTAGCCATGGGTCTATACAAACAAGAAGTCCTGGTGAAACCAGAGCATGTTCTGGAGGCCGGAGAAGTCGATACGAGTCTTTCCGTTGGCCCTCACAGGCTTTGGACAGGATCTCCATGCTGGGAGAGCTAGAACAATGCTGATCAAATTGTTTATACTGCATCTAAGTTGCTGGAACGTTCACTGCTTCTCGCTCGGCAAGTTTGGCCCCATCAGGGCTGAGCCGAGTACATCCGAGAGGGTGTTTGGTGGGAGTGGGGATGGTCCAGCCCCTGACATACCTGAGCCTGTGTCCACCAGATCCAGCGGTGAGTCCAGCAGCATGCATGGGCTCCTGAGCTTTTGGTCCTTAATGGAAGGTCCTCCTGTGAAGCTGCTTTGATGCACTCTGTGCAATACAGCTGCATTTAAATTACAATAAAATTTAAAAAAAAAAACCACCTCCCAAGCTCTGAAAACAAACAAGCAAACAAACACAGTCCCCTTCCATGAAACTCATTTCAATCACTTCATTTTATTTTCCTCTTCTCTGGGGAGGAGGGGATTTATTTCACCAGTGGGTGTATAAATATTGACTTGATTTTTTTTTTGACTTGGAGGAACAGAGACACAACCAGGTCTCTTATTAGTTCTTACCCAAACATCAGTAAATACAGTCTTTCTGCAGTGGCTCCAGTTTGGAGAGCTTTACCAAATACTATTGCTATTGAAGTGGAGAGCGAGCAAGAGTGTGCAGATGTGAAGAAGTGTGTTTGCTGGAAGAAAAAGAGCCTGTTAGCTTTGAAGCAGATTTGTATACTCATACTGAGTATGTCAGAAGAGAACTTCTCTCTGAAAATGGGCTGTGTTTTCTGCTTTATGTGCTAACAATTCAAGAGAAGTACGAAGAAATCGAGCATTGTTCTGCTCTAAGCGGCACAGATTGCGTTTCAGTCAGTGCAGATAAAGTGCTAGGAATTGTCTACTGTACTCCAGAAGATGTATTTGAATTGCATGTTTAATCAGCAGGGTTTTTTTTACATGGGACTTTACAGCCAGATAAAACTGAACGGTCTGTAATGAACCGTGCATCTGGACGATGGCAGGTTGTGGTGAATATAAAAGGTGGTTGGGAAATAGATTTACACTTTTTCCTGCAGGAGAGGCTGCTGCCAACTGTAATAACAGTTCACTGGTAGTGCTTTGTGTCTGAAGGTCTTAAACCTTTTTACACATAAGATGATCTATATCACAAGCTTCACTCTAGAGAGAAGAAAATAATGACACAAAAGCAATGGTTTAAGTTGCTTCAGGACACCCTGCAGGTCACTGGAATAGCGAAAACCAAAACCGAGCTCTGCTGAGACCTAGGTTAGCGTGTGATGCTTTGGAACCACTGCCTCCAGGCAGAGGAGAGCCGACTGGTTCCGTCTGAGACATCCAGGACCAAACAGCTGTTAAGAAATGAGGCAAAACCTCTTTCTCACTAACCAGCCCAATCACTTTTCATCAGAACAGGCATGAGCAACTGGTTGCAGAAATAGCTGAATACAATTGCTAAAGGAAACTATGTCATAGCACGTTGTGGCTTAGATTAAGTTAAGCAATTCTCTGTTACGATCGGTTTGTATCTTAAAGTTACTGTCAGACTACACAAAGCAAGTTGCAGTTGTTTTGGTGTTGATACTTCAGAACTTAGTGCAGTACAAGCTTTTCCTTAACGAACACGTGTGTGTACATGCAACGGGTCTCTCACCCTTGCCTCTGCTAAAGAAGCTTTTTTGGTGTCGTTAGTGAGCCCGGTGCAGGGTGGAGCCCAAGAGATGCTCAGCTCAACTCTGTCTAGTCTCACCCTTCCTTCTTTTTTGCCCTGGACTTACCATTTCCATTTCAATTTCTTCCTGACACAAGGCAGGTATGATTTCCCTTCTACCAGTAAACTGCCCCCCCCAGGCCTGCCCAACCCCAGTACGCAGGAGTTATCTTTCCTCCAGCAGCTGGAACTGACAACTTTCCACTTTCAAAACCAAAATCGGAAACAAAAAATACATCTTGTTTTACTTGTAAAAAACATTTATTTTCTTTTTGTTTTAAATAGTATTACCTTAAATGTTGGTCATAACAAAAAGTTGTTTTGATGTTTTCTAAGCTGCTCTTCCTTTCCCCTCCCCATTGAAACTACTCAGAATCTGACCCAGGCTTAGTTTCTGTCTGTCTTGCACAAAATCTTCGTACCAGGCATTTGCCTTGTAACACGCTGTCTTTTGAAGGCCAAGGTCTTGCACTGATTCCTGTCTTCCTTTTGAACTCACCCTTGAGGCTTGCTGGGTGTGCAAACGGGCTCCGGCTGCCGTAAGCACCACGTTCTCACATTTAGGCACATCCACAGAGCAAGCAGCATCTCTTCTCTGAAAGGACGTAGTGTGACTCGGGAGTCGGTACCTCCCGGTGTTTGTTGCCTGCAGCTACCTAGCAGTGTCCCGTGGGTTCAGAACAGGTCAGGCTCAGCGCTCCTACCTGCATCAATTCTGCGTTGCATGTGCAGGGACGCCGGCACAAGCACTGATCCACACCTGCGGCAGTGCTACTGGCACATCCAGAAGGCTGACAGACCACACTAAAGTGGGCAGTGCTGCCTAAAGTTCATAAGCATTGTGCGTGTGTGACTTGCAGAGTTTAGACTTAAATTTTACACACTGGTTTATGCTTCTTGCCATAGTAATATGCTGTTGTAGTAGCAACCACAGCGGCAGTTGTCCTTAATATGCAGGAAATTATTTAGATCACCAGGCACTTTTATGTACTGGTGTAATGTCCGTCTTTGCCACGGGAGAAGGCGCGCTCAGGGTGGTTCTGCTTCAGGAAGAAAAGATGTGCTGTTTCCTTAGAGAAAGATGCCATTACCTGTGCTCACCCGGGACGGCACATGTCCATCTCTACCAACCGAACCGGGTCCTTGGGCACACCAGTGGGAAAAGCACTTGTGCTTGCTGATGCATTACTGCATTTAACTAGGAAACCTCCAGACTGGAAGAATTACTGCTCTATGTACAGCAGCCCAGTGTGGATTTTGATGGCAGATTATTTTTTCCCCCATGGTAAAGGGGGGAAACTGGCCTTGGTTATCCACTGTGCAGTTCAAAATGTAGCACAGGATCACCACACTATGCCAAAGACGGCAGAACAGCCTGGTCTGGTGTTTAGATTGGAGGACATGGCTCAAAGCTGCCAAGTATTGCTGACTCTTGTATTTTCTGGTAGTACCAGTGACTGAATAGACGCTAAAGCAGGGGTAGACCGAATCCAGCTTAGGAACAGATGGGCAAACAAGGAAAATAAAGGGATGTTACCAAAACCAGGCAGCCTTTGCCTGATACCTTAAATAAAGACAATCGGGATCTAGGAGCTGTAATATCTTCCCGTCAAAGCATGCCAATGCTTTAATCCGTCACGGCTTCCCTGTCAGTTTAACACTGCTTGCTTGTAACATCAGTTGAACAATTTGCTCTACAGCCATCCTGTAAAACTGTAGTTCTCTAAATATCTAAATAGAAGCGTATGACAGAGTTGTAATCAGCAGGCAGCATTTCCTTGGGAAGGGTGGGCTTGGACTTGTATCACTGCATTGTGTTTCCTTTCATTCCAATGGAAAAAGGCTCTGTTTAATAATTAACAGCCATTCCTACCTCTCGGCCGGCTGGGCAGCCCAATGTGATACGGTATAGCTGGAAAGCACAGAAAGACCAGGCTTTGCCAGATATGGCATCCCCACAGCACCGGTCAAGAGACAAAAGCCTTTAGTGTTCCCAAAAAGAATTTAAAACATTTTACATCAAACGGCTGCAGAAGTTCAAACATGTCACCGCTAGCCTGTGGCACGGGATGGGATAGGGTTTGTCAGAAAGGCTGTGGAGAGGGGGAAAAGAGCACTGGGCAGTAACTTGGTTACATACATTATTTTTGAGCTCTCTGTACATCTCCTGTATAATTAATACTCTCCATAGCGCACTGGGAACAAGAAATATAACGCACAGCAGCCTTTGCATTACAAAATAGCTGTCAAACAGCAGTCCCTAAAATCAGAGGTGCTGCGTGTTCTGCTCCTCAGCTGAAACCTCCTATTCTTGCAGTGGTGGCTGAAGCCAGAAAGAGAAAACAAATAGGAGCATCAGCCAGCTGGACCCCAGCTGGGCCACCTTCTGCCTTCATGGAGATTTTGACTCTGCCATGGGTGGAGAGACTTCTCAGCAGCCAAATTAAGTTCATCAGCAGGTTTCTGCTCGTGACCAGGTCCCTACAGAAGGGAAGACTTTAGTCCAGGGCTTGAACTAGTGCCAGTCATTCAAACAGAGCTCATGAGGTGAGAAGTGCTGGTATGGTCATGTTAAATACAGAATCTGAACAGAAAAAGTGGTGGAGGGGTTAGGAAATCCTGTGCAGGGAATTACATACCTGGGAGAGCATTGCAGCAAAGTGTGGGGCACGTAAGGGCAGAGGGGCTGGGCTGCTCGCAAAGGGAGCAAGAAGGGGTAGAAATGGTTTCAGTGCCGCTGCAACAGCCAGGGATCAGTACCAGACCCCCTGCCTGCAGCGCTCCAGGGGCTTCTTGCTGCCAAGGCTGCTGTTTGCAGTGTAGGTGCCAGGTCAGCCCTCAACAAGGTGTCCCCAGGAGCTGGTAGCTGGCACAGCCTGTCCCTCCTGTGCCACTACCCGGATTATGGTGATGGGGCACGGGCTGGGGGATGAGTCCCGTTTCTGTGGATAGCCAATCTTCTGCTCCTGCTGGGTTTATAGATGTGGATTCAGCCCTCCCCAGTAGCCCTGCTCCATGTGGTATGTGTTCCTGGGCCGTTCCACACGGCTGTGTCCTCCCATGACTGCAGGGACCGTCACCCCTCCATGGCAGTGGCACTTCCCGCAGAGTGGGTTCCCTTTTCCCTATGGCTCCGGCAACTTTTAACCAGGCACCGAGTTTAGATACCTCCTGTGATCCTCAGCCCAGAGGGGAGTGAAAGGCTCTTTATCCCACCTCTCCTTCGCATGTTTGTTTGATCCCTCCCACAAGTTTTTCTGGTGCCTTTGGTTTCACGCTGCCTGTGCCTTCTGCCTGGTCATGCCACAGCTTTAAATCTGAATAGGGTATTTATCTAAATATATCCAAATGTATCCCTGTAATTCCTTGTGAGTTCTGGGGGCAGTGAGTGATTCAGGATACTTTTCTGACTTGTGCAAAAGTAAAAATGATTGATCTGTAATTCCGTGTTGTCCTTCAGGCCAAGCCAAACGGGGAGGGCAAGCCCAGGTTAGTGTCTGGGATTCCTCTGGTCCGTGAAGCCGGGCACTGTGAGTTATGTAGCGCAGCTGTAACGCGTGCTTGCCACGGCTCCTAGATGCCTTCACGCTTGGTTTTCCAAGAGGAGCAAAGACACAAAATTATATTAATAAGAGCCTTGATGCTTAACCAAGTTACGGATCCTGAGGAGAGGTGGCTACTGATTCTACTGGAAACTGGCTAAATACAGATGAATATTTTAAATGCTGTATTTATTCAGGCAGTAATGACATGCTGCTTTTTTGGAGAGGTGCGTTTTGTCAAAAGCAAGTGTTCTGTTCCCCGTTCCCAATGTTGTGTGGTGTATGGTGGCATTTCCTCCTCCCCTGTACTTTTCTTATTTTGGCTAATTAAACCAGAACAGTCAATTCCAATTCCTTTTTTTTTTTTTTCTTTTTTTTTCATTGCACTGCTGTGCTGATTTACTTCAGTTTATTTAGTGCTTTAAAATGGCTTCTATTTAAATTTGGAAAGGAAGAAAAATAAATGTGCTAAATATATTTCTATTCAGATCATATGTTGTGGCTTTTCTCTTTTTGAAAAATGAGGTCTAATTTTTGAACCTGAATTCACTTGGCACTAGTCTTGGCTTCAGCAATGTTGGTTTTCCTTTTGTTTTAAACTAATTCCCTTTTTCCTACTGCTGAGCTACATTTACGTCTCCATGCTAGCAAAGCTTTTATGCATGTGTTTGGTTTGAAAGCGTTCATCTGTGCAAGTTAAGTATGTGCAGAATATTTGAGGATGGGGCTCTAAGTGTGTTTTACGGTGGTCCTTGGTGGTCCTGAAGCATTGCTAATCCTTACCAGCTACCCATACGCATCCTATATGCATACGTCTTTGCAAAAAGATGCAGCACATCTTTTTGCTTTCTTCTCTGTCCCTTGCTCTGGGAAGCCAGGGCCTTGTTCTTTTCTGGGTAGCATGGGGTTTTTTGAGGGAAAAGGAGGTTACTAAATACTTCCTGCTTTTGGAAGAGAGAAAAAGTAGAAAAGAGCGGGAGGATACCAGGTGTATTCGACAGCATAGGAATTTTCACATGCTTCTTTGCAAAGTATTTTTTTTTAATAGATTAAAGCTTTATCTTAAACACTTAGGCTTGGCTAGAATATGTTTCTCAGTGAGGAATGCGTGACTGAGAAACACGGAAAAAAACAGCTGGGAAAAAAGACAGCTAAGAAAAATAGAGATTTTATGTGATTTCTGACAAGCTATGTGACTGCCTTTTGTCCCTGAAGTCCCAATCCTCAAAGCTGGTCTGAATGGGTTGTCTGAGCTCCTGGGCCTTTTGAGACAGGTTTGTCTGTGCATGGGAGTTTCTTACAAGTATCTGGATGTGTCACTTAGCTGTGCTCTTCTGAAAAGGTTTTCTTGAGGACAGTGGACTGTGAGGCTGGTAGTTATCTACCCCAGTCATAACACTGCTTGTTTCAAATTTTTTGTTATTGTTACTTAAAGCTTCATCTACTATAGCAAGCAAGGAAGCAAAATGCTTTGCTTCAGAGCGAAGGTATGAATAAAATCTTATGCCTATAGAAACTGGGAGATGCAAAACCACAGTCCCAGCAAGCAACCACAACTAAGTCAAATATATGTATTAAAGAAGTCAAGTCCTCAGCATGCATGGTAACAGAAGACGTCATGTATATGGGAGATCTGATTTATGGTGGAAACCTTAATTTTTGGCCACATTCTGAGGTCAGTTTTTTGAGTTAAACCTGCATTGCTGAGTCAGGCCAGTGGGTCCTTGAATTTTCTGCTCCGAGCGTAACGTCATTCCCCTCTAGCTTCAAGTTCAGGTACTCGGTGGGTCGATGTTGATCCTGTTTGTGGCTGTACTCCTTTCATGGGGAGTGTCTAAGTTCAGTGCCCATATCCAGGTTTGAGGTGCTTTCAGTTCTGCCTGGTCCTTCCCCCTGTCTCGGGGGATGATGCAGCCCCTGCCTTTGTGGAGCGAGACCCTGGGGTGGCTCAGCTGTGATGCCCAGACCCGTGCTGGATGCTCAGCACCTCTCAGAACCCTTTGCACTTGTAGACCTCGCAGCCCTAGGAGCCCTGCAGCCTGCCCTCCACCCTGGAGCAGCAGTGACCATGTAGCTCTTCACCCGCAGCCCTCCCCTCCCTCCTCCAGCTTCATCCCTGCTCCATCCCTTGTTGCTGGGGTGCCCGGGGTGCCCGCTGCCCCCCCATGTCTGCAGAGCAGCGCTGATCCTGCCCCTCGGAGGCTGGATCTCTGCTCATTAGCTGATGTTTGCTGAAACCGGATACCTGGGGCCCCCCAGCCAGCGAGCGGAGT
>NW_009195115.1:918-1146 GCF_000690835.1 Fulmarus glacialis | reverse complement strand
TGCGCGGGAAGAGGCTGCTGCGCTCCTCGCGTCCCCTGGAACTTCTTGCTTTTATCATCATAACATGTATTTGCGTTTTTCTCCCTTTTTGCACCGAGCGTCACAGTGATGTACCCAGACCCACCAGTGCTCCAGACCGAGCTGTGGGCTCTGGGTCATGGTTTTAGGGGCTTATTTTTTTCTGGATGGAAAAGGGAGCAGCTCCCAGCTGAGAAGGGAGCTCGGATG
>NW_009195115.1:0-850 GCF_000690835.1 Fulmarus glacialis | reverse complement strand
GGAGGTGCTCGGCTGCTTGCTACAGAAAGGGAGAGGGCCGTGTTGTGGCACGTATAAATAGCACGTTTTAAGCCATTCAGGTGTTGCAGCGCTGTGAGCGAGATATTTTCCTCCTGCTTGCGTAAGGGTTTACGTGAAGGGCTGGATCGGAGGGAAGGATCTGGCGCTGGGGCGAACGCCCTGCCCGCGGCGCGGTTTTGCAACGGCCCCGTGGGGAGTGTGCCAGGGTGCTGCGCTGCCTCGCCGCTGTCCCGTGACGGGCACAATGGGACCCGTGCGGGGCCCGTGCCCACCCCGCAAACAGCACCCAACTCTCCCGGTGGGGCTGGCGTGTGTGGCTCCGGGGTAGATGCATCCGTGCTCGCAGCCTTGGGCACCTAACAAGTCCAAAGCCTGTAACTGAGAGATTTATGGTTGCTCTGACCTTGCAAAATTGCTGAGTCAGATGGTGAAGGGTGTTGTGGGTTTTTTTGCTGCATTCCCTGGCTTTAAAAAAAAAAACGTGGGTTCCCGAAGCCTAGAAGCCCTCCTGCCACGGCCCCGTCCCAGCGCGAGGACCATTCCCAGGCTGCAGCGAGGGGGAGCAGCTGGTCCTGCGTGTGCACAGCACGCTCGGGCTCGCTTCTCCGCGTCCTCCTCCCGCAGGAAGGCTGCAATATCCCCCGCTTCCCGAGGGCCCAGACACCAGCCCCTTTTTTTTGCCTTGCCAAGCCTCAGGGGTGGGGGAGGCATCCAGAAGGTTTTGGACGTGCGAACCCTTTTTGGGGTGCTTGTTGCAAGCTTGCACCCCCTGCTCGGGGCGGGGATCCCCCCCAGGGTGTCCCTCCATGGCTGCATTGGGTTCTGCTGC
>NW_009195114.1:0-1036 GCF_000690835.1 Fulmarus glacialis | reverse complement strand
CCAGTGGGAACCCAGGGGCTGGCAACCAATAGGAGCCCTGGGGCTAGTGACCAATCAGAGCGCGTGAATAGCATGGGATCTGTTAGCCCCGGCCAATGGGAGCTCATCAAGTAGATGGCCAATCAGAGCGCACGAATAGCATGGGGATCCGTCAGCCCTGGCCAATGGGAGCCCCAGGGGCTGGCAGCCAATCAGAGCCCATAAGCACCCTGGGATCCACCAGCACCAGCCAATGGGAGCTCCCCAGGCTGCGGCCAATCAGAGCCTGCGAGCCCCATAGGGATCCGTCAGCCCCCAGCCAAAGGGAGCCCTTAAAAGCATCAGCCAATCAGAGAAGAGATCTTTGAGGGTGGGAACCAATGCGGAGAAAGGAGGACTGCGGTCAGGAGCCAATCAGAGCACAGAGGCTCCTGTGGCTCTGCGACCAGCAACCAATTGGAAAGGAAAATTTCTTAAGGGGGGGAGCAGCCAATCAGAGCACAGGATCTCCAGGTCCATTGGCCAATAGGGGCGCAGGGTGCCCTGCGTCTCGAACCAATTAAACCCTGGGGCAACCCCCTGCCCGGAGCTACAGCCAATCAGAACTAGGCATGTGCTCCCCGTAGTTAGACCATCAGCCAATCAGGAGGGCAGGTTTCCTAGGAAAGCAGCCAATCAGAACGCAGCCCCCCTCCACCGCTCCGAGGCCAGCAGCCAATCAGAAGGCAGAACCCTGACCCCCGGCATCCCTGTTGCTATGGGAGGGGCGTTGCCATGGGATCCCCGTTGCTAGGAGACCCGCCCTGTTGCCAGGAGAGCCTGGTTGCTATGGGGGCGGTTTCCATGGGAGCCCCGTTGCTAGGGGGCGTGGCTAGAGACTCGGTTGCCATGGAAGCGGCATGGCTGGGGCAGTTGCCACGGTGATGCCAGGGTGGTTGCCGGGGCAATGCCAGGGCATCACCAGGATGATGCTGAGGCAGTTGCCAGGGTGGTTGCCAGGGCAACAGGAGGGCGGTTGCCAGGGCATCGCCATGGCAACACCAGGGCATCACCACAG
>NW_009195113.1:0-202 GCF_000690835.1 Fulmarus glacialis | reverse complement strand
TTTTTTTTTTTAACAGATAAGAGTCTAAACTGTTTGGTTTTGATTCTGAAAACAAACCATTCAAACAGAAGTCATGTCGTCTCTTGGAACAGGTACCTAATTTTGTCACTCATAATGGGGTTCCCGGCCTTTGCTGCTCGACCAGACGTTGCCAGACGTCCCACTGGCGGGGGGGCCCCCCCCCGCCCGCGGGGGGGGGGCG
>NW_009195112.1:1363-3954 GCF_000690835.1 Fulmarus glacialis | reverse complement strand
TTGTTATATAGTTAATATAATATAGTAGAATAGAATATATGTTACTGTGTATTATATATTATATACAAGTGTTTATATGCACTTCCTCAGTGTTTCACCTTAAGAAACATTTATTGAATATAGGCATTTCCTGTCTCAGATTTTATTTACTTTGTTAACCAAGTAAAGATTGACAGTCTTTCCTTGAATGACATGTTTCCTGAGTCATAATATTCCTGTGCAGTGCTTCTAATTTGAGTTGTTTTGATCCTGAAAGACTAGAATTGTACCATGCATTCAAAATAAAGTCTTACTAGGGGTGTACATGTTGCTACTTTTCTAGCTGGGCTGGAAATATGTCACTGACTCCACCTAGATTCATATTTCCCTGTTTTTTTGGCACATGCTTATTCTGTGTTCAGGTAGTTGCACTCAGACCTTTATCATTCTCAATCATTTGCAAGTTATGAGCTCCCACTTTATAACCAGTAGTCCATATGTGCATGACCTTGTGCTTTGAAGTATTACATTTCTTGTCTGTTCCCATGTGCTATTTTCATCATCTGCTGTATTGGTAATATGTCCAATTTTGTACCATACATTTGTCATTTATCTTTTATGCCAAGGTCATTAAAGACAAGATGAAATAGGATTGGTTCCAAGATCCAATCTTCTATAATTTATTTTTTTCATTCTAGGCAGAAGAATTCCTTTTCAGCACATCTTGGCACACCTTCTTCAGCCAATCTTCTCTTCATTTGTATTTTTGGAACTGAACTTGTCATAATATTCCATGTGGCACCAAGGGAAAATCTTTACCAAAGCATATTCACATGCAAAGAAGGAAAAGAGAGGTGGGACATCAAGGTTGCCACTGTGACCAAAGTGAATGTGGGCAGGATCTATAGCTTAATAACCCTGTAGATCTATGAGTGTGAATATAATGGTAGTGTTTTGTCTTCTGAAGTGACCTTGTTAATGATGTTGCTGGAGGGAAGATACTCAGACCAGTTAGGCCATAATGCAATTCCTATATCCTTGCTCTGGCATATCAAAAATCACAGCAATAGAAAAGAATATCTGAGCACTCTGCAGCTCTAAATGCAAAAGAAGAGCTCACACTCCTACCAGGAGTCAACTTCAGGATACAAATTTTTTAAGTTGTCTAGGACAGCAGCATTTACTAGCCATTGAAACATGGGTTGCTCAAGATGATTAGTGATTCTGGTACAAAGCCTTAACTATTAGAAGGATAAAACCAGAATCAGTCCACATTTGTCCTCTCTTGAGGGTAATTTACATTTAATGTGTGTTTTGTTGTTAAGTGGAAGGAAAAACATGATGGATAGCAACTGTCTGGTTTCATTGCTCAGGAGCTGTTAAAAATCTTGGCTGTCACTCTAACTTCCAGAGGGCTCATGACTGTGTGAATCCTAATATTCTTATCAGGAAAAATATACGTATTTCATCTGCACACCTGTGTAACTGGGCAGACAAGCAGCAATTGAAAGAATCATTGCTCTAAGTGGAGAGCAGTGCAGTACAATAGACCCCCATGAAACACTTACATTTATTACAGCATAACAGGATGTGCAGCCAGCATTGATCAGGATGTGTGAGTGGAAAGAAATTAAACTCCCTGTGTTTAATACAGATGGATATATGCTCAGACTTTAGAATCTTGAACATGGGAAATAATGAGACATTTTAGCTTCCATTTAGATAAGTAGGAGCTATGTCTGACCAGGACCTCTAAAAAATACCATATTATTTGCTGTTCAGTGGTATTTATAAAGTGGTCTGTATGAATTTTACAGGCTCTTCCAAGTCTTGGAAGACAGATTCTTTTGTTGATCAGTTTATCCTGTAATAGAATCACAGAATCATAGAATCATTAAGGTTGGAAAAGACCTCTAAGATCATCGAGTCCAACTGTCAACCCAACACCACCATGCCCACTAAACCATGTCCCTCATCTACACGTCTTCTAAATATTTCCAGGGATGGTGACTCAACCACTTCCCTGGGCAGCCTGTTCCAAGGCCTGACCACTTGTTCAGTAAAGAAGTTTTTCCTAATGTCCAGTCTAAACCTCCCTTGGCGCAACTTGAGGCCATTTCCTCTCGTCCTATCACTAGTTACTTGGCAGAAGAGACCAACCCCCACTTCACTACAACCTCCTTTTGTAGAGCACGATGAGGTCTCCCCTCAGCCTCCTCTTCTCCAGGCTAAACAGCCCCAGTTCCCTCAGCCGCCCCTCATAAGACTTGTTCTCTAGACCCTTCACCAGCTTCGTTGCCCTTCTCTGGACACGCTCCAGCACCTCAATGTACTTCCTGTAGTGAGGGGCCCAAAACTGAACACAGTATTTGAGGTGCGGCCTCACCAGTGCCAAGTACAGCGCAATCACTTTATTGAGTATAGGCATTTCCTGTCTCAGATTTTATTTACTTTGTTAACCAAGCAAAGATCACAATCACGATCACTTCCCTATTCCTTCTGGCCACACTATGTCTGATACAGGCCAGGATACCATTGGCTGTCTTGGCCACCTGGGCACACTGCCGGCTCATGTTCAGCCGGCTGTCAACCAGCACCCCCAGGTCCTTTTC
>NW_009195112.1:0-263 GCF_000690835.1 Fulmarus glacialis | reverse complement strand
GTCGATCTGCTCGAGGGTAGGAAAGCTCTGCAGAGGGACCTGGACAGGCTGAATCGATGGGCTGAGGCCAACTGTATGAGGTTCAACAAGGCTTGTTGGGTCGTGCAGACTCGTTGGGTCGTGCAGAGTGGAGATTGAAGAGGCAGGAGCCCAGCTGGAGCTCAGCCTGGCCAGCATCGTGAGAGACAGCAAAAGATGTTTTTACAAGTATATTGGTGACAGGGGGAGAGCCAGGAAGAATCTCCATCCTTTGTTGGATGCAG
>NW_009195111.1:0-42441 GCF_000690835.1 Fulmarus glacialis | reverse complement strand
GTCCTGCCGCAGGGAAGAGGAAACGAATGCCGGCTGCGACATTGACACGCACACCCCTGAAAGTTACACTGAAGTTGCAGCAGCCGCGCTATGGCTGCTTGCCCTCAAGGGGAGGGGGCAGGCAGAGGAAGATGCAGGTGAAGCTTATGCGAGGGTGCAGCTGCAAAGCTGAGTGTAACATTACAGACCCCCAAAAAATTACCTTCCTTCAGATAGCCCAACTCTGGACTAGGTGACTCTTCTGTTCATCAGTTAGATAAATAAAAAAAGAACCCATACAATATGGATCATGTTCTAGAAGGACCTGCGCCCTATATGGCATTGACCCTATAGCAGAAGAGCTCCGCTCTCACTGCGTCATTGAATTCTCCATTCCTTTGTTAAGGTGTAGCTGTCAGACGCTGAGGGTACATCTCAACCCATTTTCTGAACTTCCCAAAGTAATGAGGGCAGCTTAATTTTACATAAGCCACTAGAAGTCAACATAGGCCTAGTCTTCTCTAGAAATGCCAAGCTCATGCATGCAGATTCTCCCTACTACAGTAGTATACATCAGCACTACTTTGAAAACAAACTCGAAGGACTGTTCAATTAGAAATACAAATTTCCTACTTATAGAATCCTCCATGTTCACAAGACATACAGGTTTTTTTATTAAGCTGCTCACATGTAATTAAGCATATATACTACATCTGACATGCTAACAAGGTCGTCAGGAGTTTTTTTTCCTCCAGACATCTGCAACGGTTGAAGTTTCATGGATTTCATACAAATGTTTCAAAACTTGTTTCCAGTTCTAAGCACAGTGATAGAACACTTGCCAAAAGTTATAACCATACCGACACCATGTGCCAGAAACATACAGAATACAAGAAATTTGAAGAGTACATCAGATAAAGCAATGCATAGGAGAACAGATCGTGGAAGAGAGCTATGCTGCAGTACGACACTATGCACCTCTCCAAACAGATTTCTGCAGTCTTAAACAGGAATAGGGGTGCTAGTGGTACAGGCCTTTAACATGTAAAAAAAAAAAAGACGGTGTAGCAGATGTTTTTGATGGTCAGCCTACAAGGGAAACAACATTAGCATTTGAGAGCAATGCTCTTGATGCCTAAAGAAGAACCACTTTCATGCTCAGGCTGATTCTTACAGTCCACACTTCGTAAGTGTAAATGTGACACCACCATGTGTGAATTAAGATGAATCTATTCCCAACTGATCAAAAGTTCAGAAGAGTGTACCACATTAACATCATGTACATTGTAACTGAACCAAACCAGCACTACTAGGCATCTTGCTTTCACTTGCGATGGTCAGAAGTTTCCTAGGTGGATAAACCACAGACAAATCAGTAAGTTTTTGATGTTATGTATTACCCTATCCGCATCTGTTGTATGAGGAACACGCTCGTAAGACAGCACGTGTGTAATCCTGCTATGAATAACTTTTTTAAAGCCTGTTGAAGCAGAAGTCCTTTCTTTAGCTGGGAGTGATCCTCCTGGTCTGGTGTCCCGTGCAGGCAACACTTAACTGCAATAATCACAAGGGAGTGAAGTAACAAGCTTCAGTTTGGCAGCGGCAGTAGATTCATAATCATTAAGTTGAGCAGTAGTTACGGACTCAAAAGAAATTATGTATCCACTGTATATGTACAGTATAGTTAATTTCTCAAAAGAGTTTTTTTGTCATTGCTATATTTTAAAGGTTACCTTCAAATTACAGATAAGTCCTTTAGATGCTTGAAAGGCATAAAAATATCCCTTCCCACACAAAACCCCAAACAATGAATTTTAGTTTCAAAAATATTTTGCACCCACGAACAAGCTTGTTATCAGTTAATCTGGTAAAATAACTACGTGCTAAATAAAAGCACATCTGGTGGAAAGAGCGCAAAGAATGTTACAAGTGTGCTTAGTTTTTGCTTGCAGCATCTGGCAGTGCGTAGCAGGACAGAGGCAGGAATCTCAGTGGGTCTCCTCCTGTGTCTGCTCTGCAATAGTTTCTGTGGCACTGGCATTGGCAGCAGAGTTGAGAACTTCTCCAAAGTCTCCCCCGGCAGGTTTGCTTCCTCCAACTTTAGACTAGAACATAGACAGAGCCTCAGCATAAAGTTGCAGTTATTTGGCATGCCAAACATGGTTAAATGGATAAAACCCTGTACCTCTGCATGAAAAAGTTTAATAACTCTTTTCAGCAAAGTGGCTTTTCCAGGACTGGGCTACCTCTGCAATACTCTAAAGACAAGTATCATGCAGAAAACAATCACCGGGAGCAGATTAACACAGCAGTCTCCCTTTGACTTCAAGATACACAAAGCATGAAGCAGTGCTGATTCCAGGGAGTCTGAAGGTTGACAAACCCTCAGTTAAAAACGGGTACAGGTATGCAGCCTTTCAAGTCATTTAGGCTTTGAAAGGTTCAGAGTTAAAACTCACTTCTGTATTGCTCAAGAAAGAACCTTGAACAGTTTTCAGTCTCAGCAGCAGTTCTGGAAATTTTCAGTGGAGCATAGCAACCATTTTACTTTCTCCAGGTAATGTGTTTGCCTTTTCACTTCCCTCTACAGTATATACCCTGTGGGATGGCAGGAGTGTTAATGCCAATTAGTTTGCAAGGGAATGCCTAGTTCCCCATGCTATCGCTTGCATGCTTCTCATCCAACCCAGTGTGCCCACAAGAACAGTCAAATCTGGTTCCGGTTACATGTATTATTTTTAAAGTGATTTTTTACCTGGAGAAGCTATTAATGATTCTTTCTGGCACTTGAGGCTTTTGTGAGTAAATTTTAAAATAAGGTACAAAGACCTTGCGTATTTTATGCCAGAAATAAGAGAAACATCCCAAGCTATACTCCTGTGTAAGATACTAGTCCTTAGGAAGGCATGGAAATAAAAGCCTAGAGCGTTTTGGATACATACTACTAGGTATGTTATACTAGCTGTTTGTGCAGGTTAGCTAGTCCTTCTAGTTAAAGGCATCCTCCTGTAAGAGGTGCAGGAAGCCCATTTTTTATTCTCAAATCATTAGGCAGAGAAACCATTTCCACAGTACTTCAAAAGATGTCATCTAAGCACCTTCAACAGTTTACCAATAACTAAAAAACAGGCTACCCAGAGTCCACTTAAGTCTTTTCTCCCCATCCACAGCTCCACAATCACCAAGGCGTTTTCGTAATGCTTACCTTTAAGTTTTCAACTTTTTCCTCAAAGGATTTGAAAGTAGGAGAATTTCTAGGAAAATGAAAAAAGGAACCACAGAATTAAAAACATATCTGGTTAGTCTATAAATATCAGAAAACAAGCAGACAGTTGCTTTTTCCAATGTCAACATGAGTTCGGTTTGTTTGGGGCTCTTTCTCTGTTTTAAGGGTAGCCTAAAATAGTTTAGATCTGTATCTCTCCAAGTACTACAAAACTAAAATTTAAACACGCTCAAGTTGCAACTCGTTTGTATCTTTGGCAACTAAGCAGTGCCAGGGTCAGCGATAGGATCTTTCATCACAACATGGAAGGGAGAACTAGCAAGTATTTTAGGTTTAGCTTATTATTCCCAGTTATTTCTGACAGGTTTCGGCTTAAAGGATTTGTTCAGAAAAGCTTAGTCATCACTTCTAGTTAGCCTAGTACATTATTGCTGAAAAAAGCTTGTCATCAGAGTTTTTTCACTTGCTATAGGAAAACTAGTTTAATTTAATAGGCTATGAGTTCAATTAACGAAACATGGTTTGCAGCAGCATTTTCTGCTAACATGTTAAATTTAAGGGATATTCCCCCTCGCCTTTTAAGTGCTGGAGACAGCTGTGATTACAAATATTAAGTTCTGCATATGAAAAGCAGGACAGCTTGGGATTTCCAATGCTGAGGGCCAGTGCATTATTTATTAGGGTCAGAAGAGTGACTTAATGCTCCAACTAGCTGTCACTGCCATTTGCAAATTTGTGCAATAGCTTGTACACCTTTTCTGCCTTTATGCAGGATGGAAAATGCTTGCCTTCAGTGGACCAGGACTAAGGATTTGTAGCAGACTGAAAAAAAATTATTATATAAAGATGAAAGACAGGAGGGTTTTTTCAAAAGAGGTCTTAGGCTTCCCTTCCTGCTTTGCTTGGTATTTGTGTAGGTCACCCACACTTAGCAGCACTCTTTCATTTGGGAAAGCACACAGTGACACATACATATATCTCTCTCTCTCTCAAATCAGACTCTCTCAGGAGATGGAGGGACACAGTGCTAAGCAAGGGGAGAAAAAAGGCAAGCACACAAGTCAGCAAGAGACTTTTTGTGAAACCACAGTATTTTTTACTCACTTTCATTGTTCTAAAACAGATGCCAAGCTATTGCCTTTTAAACTTGGAATCATTTAGTAGCATTACATTTCTGACAGGCAGGGAAAAGTTGTTGTAGTTCTCCAAACAGCAGGAAAGTGCACTTGGTCACATTCCAGATGTGCAATAACCACTGCCATTAAGCAAAATAAACCAAATTTTATCCTATATGTTAGTACGGGAAATCCATTACAAAGTTGGGTGGTTTTTTTGGTTGTGTTTTAAATTTATGTTAGTTGACTTAAGTTCAATTTGACTTGATTCCACACATGAACACAAATAAACCCAACAGCTGGATTATGCATACATTACCTCATAATAGGCATGCTAATTGAATGTTGTATGGAGCGTATACTAAATGCCAGCATTAAGAAAAAAGAAAGCGAGAAATTAGTTAAAGTGATAGACTGAGAAGAAATTGGCTTAGAGAGCTGACTTCTGGATATGATTTTTGGTAAATAGCCAAACAGTCTTATATGGTCTTGTATAGTAACTGCTTGGTTTTGCTTTTTTAAATTGCTTAGCCATGCACACACACACACACAACAGAGCAAAAGCTGCAACAACTTTTTTCCTTTTTGGAAAGATTCAAGTGCCATGCTTGTTAGTACATATTCTGCTTAGCCGCAACAGTCTGTCTACTTGTTAAGTTTCTCAAGCAGTGAGACATGCCGCATTTACAGTTTTGACGATATCAAGTAGAACGTGAACACTCAAGAGTTATCAATCAAGTAATCTTGCTACTGAAAGAATTATTCTTACATTCAGAAGGCTTCCATTTCAATTCAGTGTAAGATTTCCATACTCATCAATACACACTATCTACTCGTCAATATAGATTATCTAGCGAGAGCAGTCACATCAATCTATATTCAAGGTCAGGTTTATGCTGGGGGCAGGGAGAAAGTCCTGGTCTCAACCCTGTTCTGAAATTCATGGAGGATTTCTGTAATCTGCCAGTGTTGCTATACAGTTACTGTTTGTTTAGTGACAACACACACCTACTCCTAGGAGGTGACTGGATATAGATTAAGGAGCTCCCAAATAACTTCAAGACCATCTGGAATGTAATTTAGTTCCATATTCTAGAAAAATCCCTGTTTACTCTTGATACAATTTAGTTTTATATGTTACATGTTTCTTGTCAAATACCGTAATAGTAAGTTAGAAAAACTGATGATCACAGGTTTTCGTAACTATATTTGGAATGTCAAATTTTGACTGGGCTTTATGATGTCTTTCAAGAGAATATTTTCCAGGCAATTGCTGGGGGGTGGAGGAGAAGGGGGAATCTCTCACATTTGATGCACCTCCAAAACTCTAATTCGTATTTCAGCACAAGGGAAGATACATTCACAGAAGGAAAAAGGTTCCATGCTCATTGCAGAACGAGTTTTAAGAGAGTCTTTCCGGAGGCTCATCAGTAGAATACAGTGATAGAAAAAAACTACACATGTAAAAAGTTCCCTTAAGTTGGGATCCCTTAAGGCAGATGCACAACTGAAGGTTGATTTGTAGGTACTGGGAATCAGATATGCAAAGGCCAGATGCTGTCCTGACACACGTCAGTAATGCGTGGCCACGTTTCATCCCTTTCCCCAACCCCATTTCTGCTGTGTTTCTTCTTCATGGATGGTTTGGCTTCCACAAGCTTTTCCAGAGCACATAGAAGTTATTTGTCTCCTGGAGTGTAATTTATATTCCTCACTCTGTGATGTGGATTACTACAAGTTCTGGTCTTGCTATGTGCCAAATTTCAGTACAGAACTAGGCTGATACGAACTAGTTCTTTCTCCAGTTGTGCTCAGCCACTTCCCCTCACACTGCAAGAAGTGCCTCCCTGCAAGAAGTTCAAGGCTAAAGAGGGTGAAAGTTACCTTCTTTTCCCCATATATATTTACAATCTGTAGACCTGCTCACACTGAAAAACAACAACCTATGGTGTGTTGCAGATGTTTTAACAGGTGTCTAGGGAAGTTTAGTTTAATCTCATAGAGATCATTTAATGGAAGAACTACTTGTACATTCGTGAAGGATTTACTTGCTGCTGTACAGTACACTTGCGTATACTCAGTATCCATTTTGTAAAATGTCACCATAAGATAGTATGTAGTTTTATCACAGAATGATCTGGTTTGCAAGAGAACTGGATTAGATAAGTGCAGTTGATCTTTTTTTAACATCAAATCAGCTGGTTTTCAAGTAGTGCAAAGAAGCACGATTAAGCCTTGAAAAGCTTTACAAAGAAGAGAACTTGTATTTCTTTTCACAAATGACAGAATGCCACATCAAAGCACTCACTCAACTAGGCCATCAAGTTGGGTGGTTTAAAGAAGAGAAGCCCTTTTTACAATGCTCACAAGCAAACCCTTAGCTTTAAAAATAATATAAAACCAAAAAAGGCACAGTAAGTTCCTCTCCAGCCTTCCGTGTATTTTGTATTGCATTAAAAGCTTTCTTACCCTTTACACAATTATTTTTATAGCTACTACATTGCCTCACATTTTGAAAATGCACAAGGAGGTATGCCAGAGTCCCTGCCTGGAAAACATGGGCTTGAGAGTGCATAAGCACTAGTTATTTGCTTTTGTTAATAGTTAGGTTTCCAGCTGATACGCTGATAAATGATGATCCGCGAGTCCATGATCATATCAGATTTCCAAAGCAAGCAAAGTAAGTTATTCTGCAGTCTCAGAACAGGGCAAAGATGAGGACTTCTGCTCCATAATATGGATGCAGTGCAAGAGGAGTTAAGAGCAAAGTCATGATTGTTCAGGACATTTGCCCAGAGCTACATCTTGGTACTACTGCTGTTTTGCACATAATACTGATGTTACCTACGCAAGGATGGCTAGCTCATCAAAAGACGTTCTTATAAAGGAGAATGAAGGTATTAAGAGAAACCTAAGAAGGAACAGAGTTCATTTTCAGCATAAGAAAAAGCAGAGGAAACAAACACAAAAAGGAAGTGATAATGCACTGACTTCACACTACCAGTCACTACCAGTCCTCTCTCCTCCTCTCTCTTTCAGTACTTTCCAAGTTCACAGCTCCACCAGCTGCCTTACTCCTTTTCGCAACTCCCTCCAAAATCACTTTGCAGTGCAAGAATGAAGACCTGCATGTGATGTTTGCTGCATGGAACATGTGGAAATAGTCCAACACAGAAGAAATCATGCCATTACAGCTGAGAAGTCCCTAAAGCTAAAACAGTACAAGAAAAGTGAAGCCACAATGAAGAAGTCACATAAGAGTTTAAGAATAAAAATGCACCTGCATATTCAGTATTCGTTCATGTAAGTATCAGGCCCATCAATTCTCATTTCCAGGAAAGAACTTGGCCATCTAAAACTTTCTAAAGTTCAGACTTGTGCAGTCCTAAAAGTAGACACTACTTGAGTAGTCACATAACCCTGGGACCTGAATTCACTGGTTGAATCCCAGATGAACTTGGTCCTCATAAAAGCAAAAAAAAAAAAAAAAAAAAAAAAAAAAAAATTTTTTAATCTTCTGTTTAAGTGCAACTAAGATCTTGAAGCACTAATTCTTCCCACTTTTTTTTTTTAAACCCAGCTGCTCTTCAATTTATAACCATACCTTGAATTTCTATTGCCAAAATTCTCCCCGAGAAGCACACCAACAGTGTGGACTCCTCTGGCACTACTGCATTCCCTGCCAGTGGCCCAGTTTCTGAAGCAAGTACTCAACACCCACCTAGCCACTAACTTGAGTAATTAGGACACTCTTCTTTTGAGGTACTAAATTCCTGAAGCCAGAAGAGAGCTGTGAGTCTGTACTTGTCCTTGTCAAATGCAATAGTCTAATCTAGTAAGGGGACACCATAGCCTCAAGGAAGAAAGGTGAACCCTGCTAAGTGAGTAGCAGAGCTCTGCATCCAAGCTCCCTTTGTCTTACTGATGCTAAAGGGGATGTATTTCAGAGAAGCTGCTATTCTTATACTGAGCTCTCTTCAGAGTCTGAGTTCTGATAGCGTCCTGTGCCGCTGCCCATCTCCTCCCCAGACACCGCCCCTGGGGCTATAGCTCCTAGTTAGTATTCTAGGAGCCAGATCACTACATCTTTATAGAGATCCTTCTGCTGTCTTTAGCTATTTAGTGGGAGAGTACAGACAAGATGAAGCCAGACTCAGAGGTGTGCACAGATGGGATCAGAGGCAATGGACAGAAGTTGCTACACAGGAATTTTAACTACTGAAAACTTGACATCGAATATTTACTTAGGCTAAGCAGATAAAAGACAGTGCAGACAAGGTTAACTAAAATACTCAGTGTCTGGAGCCGCTAAAGTAATAAACTCAAAGATAAGGACTGTTTCACTGGACAAACTATGAACAGAGAATGCATAAGCTATTTTACATTTAGACTCTAGTGATTTGGTTAGAGTCACGATGCTAAACAGCCATTGTAATAGACAGAAAAAAGGAAAAATTTCTACTCTCTCAGGGCACAAGCACTGTACAGACAAAGAGAAGGAGGAATTCTGCATGCCATTGACCTCAAAACCGTATTCTGTCTCTTTACAAAAAAACTTGCAGAATCATTTTAACAGATTCCTTTCTTACAAGGAAGAGAGACTAATTGATTATTATGTATTCTCAAGATTTCATGTTCTGGGATAGTTACCAGGTGAACATGAAGAAACATCTTCCCTGACATTAAAAGAGCTTCAGTTCTACATTAACTAACACTGGAGAAAAAAAGAAATTACCTTGTACAGACAAAACTTATTTAAATATTTTAATGGAGACAGTCTGACTACATGTTTAGTTTCAGAAACAATTCTTGCGCCCACCTTACCTAAAGGAATGTGAAAATGCCTGTAGTCTGCACAATGCCAGAGAAAGCATTAAAGAGAGAAAGGAAGTTCTGATAAATCTGAATAAAAATATGTAACTGTGTAGCTGCACCTCAAGGTGTTTTCTCACTAGACTTCAAAAAGCAAGAAAGAGGTTAATGGCAGCACTTTAAAACAGAGGGCTGATTTTATTACACTGCTTTCCAATTGCAGCAATATTCTGTTAGAATGTGTGAATTTTTATTTGTCCAGTAATTGAAAAATAAGTTTGATCCACTATTCACAACAAATTACAAGCAGAGATGAAAAGTTGTATATGTCCCAGTAGTAAAAGTTATATAATAAAGAATTGTAAGCTAAGCATATGGTTGGATTGCATCTAGGGAGAGTTTTGCATGCAGCTCACAATAGTGCTAAAAATGACCACCAAACTTACCTAATTTGCATGAAGGCTGTGTCATTTGACACAAAGTCAAAACATGTTGTATGCCAATATTTAAGAATTAAAAAGTGCCAATAGTCTATTAAAGAGGTAATAAAATCAAGCCACTGCTATGAGGTAGAACAGCTTACAAAGAAATAAAACCTGAAAGGAATCCACACACGAGACACAAAAAAAAAACCCCACACAAAAAAAAACAACTACCAAACCAAACCACAAACAGCTAAAGACATTAGTTTTTTAAATGTAATATTCCACAAGCTGAGAAAGTCAGAGAACAGAAATGACAATGCTATGTGCATCACACAGAGGCAGGCAGAGACGCTGCCACCTGTAATCCTACCAGAAAAATAAGAGTAGCAGTGGAGGTAATAGCATACGTTGCTTCTCTTGCATATATAAAATACACACCTCAGAACTCTTCTGCATCAGTGAGGACATACAAGCAGATTTTGCAGCAAGTCGCTCAGCTCTCCTAAAACAGATGCTGAGGGTTCTTGATAGATCAACTTTTAGAAGTGTTAGGTACATTAACAGCATAAATTTGAGTGATCACCCGCTTAAATCAAAAATGCAACTACTTGGGAAAAGCTAAAGAAACCTACCTAACATCTTCAAACTTCTTGGTTATGACTGAACCAACAGATGAAAAAGCAGCAGAGGCCTTCTGACCAGCCTGAGACAGGGTTTCTGATGTTTTCTTGTATCTGTGTTCAAACAAAATTAAGTTTGTAGTTATTTTAATAGAATACATACGGAACCTTTTAGTATATGTAAATTTGTATCAAACCCAGAGGTATACTTGAACTTTGGGGTCAAATGGGCAAGCTACTTAAGAGATTATTTTGAGCCACTGCAATCCCTTCTGGCTACAGCATCTCTGCCACCTCAGACTTCAGATCAGGTTCACCAACATGCAGCTACTAGCCCACCCCCAGAACAGATGGCTATCTGCTATGGTAGGACTTTAAAAAAAAAAAACAAACACCAACAAAACCAAACAACCAAAACAAAACCAAAAAACCCCAAGAAAACAATACCATGCACACACACTGAAAAAGAACAGAGGTCTGTTTTTTGTGCCAAGCGTCCAAAATCTTGTACCGAATGGTTTTGTCAATAAACTTCACCATAAAAAGTTTGGAGTACATCCTCTTACATTCTGTGTAGTTGTTAACTGCAGAAGGCAGTTCACTCTAGACCTTAAGCGAACAGTTGTGTTTGGCAAGAACATTCACTGTGACTTTGTACTCTTCCTGCATGAGCTCAGTTTACAATAATTTTTCAGGCTGGAAAAGAAGGGTATTCTGTTGGACTTAGGACACCTTGGTATCTCAGTAATGGTATCTCAGATCTGTCAGACAAAAAGCGTATTAGAATCGCCCATATTGTGGTTCAATCATTCTTATTTTGCACGAGATGATATGGCTAATAGTGGCCTTCTTGACAGAAATCTATGATGATTTATCCAGATAAGTTTTAGTGCAACTTAACTTTGTGTTACCTACACTCATCTCATTTCACAAGAACAGAGGGTTTAGACATGACACAAGAACTACATTGTTTTCACCTCAACAGCTGACACAATCATCATGAACTGGGTACATACGCTGTGGTTGATGTAACATCTTGCCAGCTTTTGGTAATGTTCTGCCTTAGTTCCTGTAATGAGTTAATTCCCAGCTTTCTCTTGATTTCTGCTAGATGCTTCTCTTTCGCAGCTAGCACTTGTGATAGCGTCTGGATTTCCTCTTCCACCTGTGGCAGCAAAGTTTATGAGAGGTAAGTTAACAAGCAATATACATCATTAAAACGCCTACAAGGTATCAGTAATGGGAGGGCTAACACATTTTTAACATTGCCTCACAGTTGTTTCTAAATACTAAAAGGGAAATCCAACATAGTCTACAACAAGAGTTAGTGAGAAAGTAATCTACCTGCAGCTAGCTCCATTACTGGAATATGCACAAGGAAGTTGGTGACTAAGACGGTATAGTTAGAAATCATTACCTTTAGACAACATTAGCCTATATGAAGCTTGAAGATTAGTCAAACCTGGGACAATTGCCAAGCCTGTATTCTCCTTCCACATCAGAAGAGATATCAATATATGACAGTACCAGGAAGCTCAGAGCATGTCTGATCCATACATCAGTTTTTGTCTCCTTGCTTGAACAAAAAGGTTCTTTTGTGGCTTAAGCCACCAACTGCAGGCTGGATCCAGCCACTGGAGTGCCTTCCCCAGAGCAGAGGTGGAAATGGTGGAAGATTAAGCAGTTTAAAAAAAAAAAAAAAAAACCAAAAACCAAACCAAACAAACAAAAAACCCCCACACCCACCCAAAAAACCACAACAACAGTTCAGCAACTAGAAAACTGTATTGTTTGTATACTTCCTTCTTTACAGAGGTGGTCACTTAAGCCTCTCACAGAAGCATGACCAGATCATGATCAGAGATGTTAAAACTGTTTTATGATGCCATTCTGTGGGCTATATAGATGTGACAGAGGCACTAAGGCCATATGTACAAAGACAAAGGCATACATCCAACCCTACTTCCCGATCCAGACTGGACCACCCTACTTTAGAGTATCAGGCCGCCCACTCATTTAAGCTCCTTTGAGGAAATACCAGTATCTTCAATGCACCTTTGTTTTGGATACCTGTCCGAAGTCCAGCGTGACATACCCTAGCAGGACCAGATTTCCCTCACCGTCTTCAGCTGATTGGTTTGGCATGAAATAATACTCAGGACTGCCAAAACGAAGATTGCATTAAATGTGCTTAATTCACAGCTAACCTTTGTTTGCCAACCTTAGGCTTAAGCTAGTGTCTTTTACTAGGGTCCTAAAGTCACATACAGCTACAAAAGAAAAAAGACTGGCGACTCAACAAAGCTTGACTTTGACAACTTTTGAAATGCACGTATCAGGCTTGAATATTTGACTGTCCTTCGAAGAATGCTACTTTAACTTGCTCTTAAAAAAAACTTCTGCTATATGGACTGTGTCAAGAATAGTTACATGGTTAGACATTAGCAAAACAGTGTCTACATGGATATTACTATGAAGCATCCTTCATGAAAACAACAGCTTTAGTTACTCCACACCAGTTGAGACAATATTTGGTTTTGGCTTCCAACCATGTTCTCTTTGACAGCTTATTTACGCCCTTATCACTTGAGGAAAAAAAAAAAAAAAGGGTTAGGCATTTATGCATCTTGGTTTAAGATCTGTACATCAGCACTTCTAACTTAATTCCCCATAGCTAGAACTGACTGTTCTTTTCTCCTTGACGCCTTCCCTTTCCCTCCCCGCAATACCGTACCCAGCTTTAGACACTCACAGAATAAATATGCAAAGCATTAACTGTATGTTCAAAGACAGCATTATCCCAGATTTTCATTCTCAAAACCAGTTTAAGAGCTATTTGCAAGAGATTTACCTTAGCAAGCTCTTTTCTGAGCTCATCCTGTTCTTCTTCTGAGAGTGTTTCTGCCATACCAACTGTAGCAGCAGCATCCTCTCCAACCTCAGGTATAGAGTCACTTCTCAGCAGCCCTTGAGGTGAATAAACCATTAAAAGTCAGATCATCACGTGTCTGCCAAATAGCAGTTAACGTTAATATACAACCCTTTTGTGCCAGCACACAAAGAAAACTGATGAGAGGACACCAAAGTCATGCTCCCCGAGTACTATGGCGCACAGGAAACCAGAGGCATTTTACTGGCTGTTTTGTTCTATCAAGTTGTATTAAAGCTCAATATAATTGCAACTGCGCTAAAATAGAAGACTGGAAACATGTTGAGAACAACCCATCCCGCTACTCAGATACAAATCAAGGCACAGAACGCTACATCCCAACCCATGGTTCCTACACAACCTCTGCCCAGGAGTCCAATGTGCTCTCTGCTCTCTCTCGCTCATGCAGCACAGAAACTCTGGAAGCACCGGAGGTGCTCAAGACCAAGGCAGACCTCCGTCACTGCTCTCTGGATCAGATTGAAAAATGCCCATTCTCAGCACACTGGGAGCAGTCATGGCAACAAGCAAGCTCAGCAACAGTGGAGAAAAGGGTTGCACTGCAAGTACGAACTCTTTTCCTGTACCGTGCACAACCTCTCTGTACCTAGTAACTGGGACCACCGTGGCTAGAAAGTCGCAGATATTGTGGAACTAGAAGTAAGCTGCTGTTTTGCACCCGGACATTAAGACAGATGAGAAGCATGGAGAAAGGAGCTTGGGAAAAAAAGGCTGTCACTTCAGACAAAGCTGTGGAATGCTGAGAAGGGACTGATGAGGATGTGTATCCACTCACACTGCTGCCTCTTCCCCTTCCAAATCCAGAAACCAAAACTCTGCCAAACTCCTCTGTATAAATCCCAAACACCCCTATGTTCTTCCTCGACTTTCGACTTCACAGCTTCAGGGAAAGGAAGGAGAACGGTATTATTTGTATTACTATGATGCGCTCACTTGAAAGATTCATTTATTCTTAGTCCTTAGTGCTTGCAGTAAGATCACTTTAAACACCTTTTAATGCAACAAACAGATCTTCCAGCAAAAGATTTCCGATTTTGAGTCTTTGTAGCTGACACTTAAACATACAGTTTGCCAGAATCAAGGAATCCTGTTCTAATTTGCAAAGAGACCAGTTTGCAGAGAGACTGCACGCTGGAATGGTTGTGGATTCCCAGAACTAATTCTCTATTCAAGAGGTAAAATAGCTTTATAGATAGTAAAAAAGAAATCAAATAAAAATCTTAAAATAGAAGAAAAAAAACCAGGAGGATGGATTGTTTGTGAGGAAAGACTGTGAGAGTGTGTGTGTATGTGTATATATGCATATAAATATATAATTCAGACAAGTTGAGGACAAACTAAGTAATGTTCCTTTACTAGTCACTATAGTAATTAACGAGATAAAATTCCATCCTCATTTCAGCAGCTTCTGGGGGCACTCCATACTACCATTTGGTCTGGGAATCCAAAAACTCATTAATGTGCAATGAGACCACCACTACAATTTCATTGTGAAGCTTGATATCAAATAGCTACATCACAATCAACTGAAAAGTCAGGGAAAAAAGATTCTGCGAGTCTGTAATTAGTTGTAGGTATTCTATGCTTCTAGTAGCTGTCAAGCCTAAGAAAAGAAGAGGCTTTGTTCTTGATCAAGTTACTGACCTCAGGTAAAGCTCAATTCCACAAATTCTTTCTAAAACAGTATGTCTTCTGCCTGTATTTATGTCCAGAACGCTTGTCCTCTAGAAGCACACTGCTACATGGGCAGAACATTTGTAAATGGTAAGTTACCATGGAGTACACTGAGAAGGAAGCATACAGAAAGCAACTGAAACCCCATTCTGCATTTATTTATGAAATCTATACCACATTTTCCCAGAGATTTATGTCTGTCTTCTACACAAACATAATGTAGTTCCTACAGGTTTCCCAATACACTATTTTCTGGCAGAAATCTAGGACAGAAAAAAAGTTCAAGTCTAATGCCCAAACCAAAGCACAGCGCTACAGCACAAAAAAAAAAAAACATATTACAAGCTCATATCTCACAATCAGATAATTTTTGTTTATACATCAACATATTTCCTTTTCTTAACATCAAACGGTTAAGAATGCCATACCCTTTTGTCAAATTGCTATTTATCCTATTAATTACATATGCCTATACTGAAGGAAAACTAACAATTTAAACTGCATTTTCCCCTGACATTCTACAACCCCCAATATGTTGGCCCCTGACTCCTGACCCTGTTCTCCATGTGCAGGCCCTTCATGGACTACAGAGCCTGCCGCTGCAAAAGCCATTTCAGAAAGTTTGCAAGTACCAAAGACCACGCTGACTCCAAGAGCATTAGCATGTCCAGCTGAAAGTCTGTTCAATCTGGTTATGAAGAGTCATCTGGATTACCTCACCAAAAATAGATCAAGTTAATCCAGCAGCAGGAAAACATGCTGCATTGTCTCCCACAGCAATAGCTTCTGTTTTGGGAATGTACCTTCTCTTTGGAAAACTAGTGTTTTAAGGGATTTTGTGCTGCTTGTTGTCTACGTTGAACTTAAGACACAATGCTAAGAAGCAAGGAAATGACCTCTCCTCCCCTTCCCATTTCTCGATCTTCCTAAGACAAGAAATCGCTGCTACTCAGAGTCCTCCATACCTCACATGTACATCTAACCATGCCTTTCTCTCCTCTCCTGGCCTTCTGCCCCCCTCCCATTTATTAGTTTTTCTTTAGCTCCATTTGAAGCTCCACCTTCCCATCAGTCTTTATTCTGACACCTCCCCTCTCATCCCCTGTTACTGTTCACCTCTCTGCTTGCTTTGTTCCCATTCCTCAGTTCAATACTTGCAGGACACAGAGTTCATCTGTGCTATGGGAAAGCCATGCTAGGCAGCCTGACCAAGACGCAGTTGTCTACACAGATAACAACCCACAGACCTCCGCAATGGCGTGGCTACAACACAAATATACCCCATAAACTAGGGCCGACAAACAGTAAGATCCTGGCTTTGAGCAAGCTTCGTAAGGAAAGGTGCACAGACCCCCTTAGGTATTTTTGTGGGGTGCGGGGCAAGAAATCAGGGAAATAGCAGTCAGCCAACAGATAGAAATACTTCGGCTCAATCTGTTATTAAGAGACCATTTCTCACTTGCGGTCTTCTCTGTTCACCAGCAGAACTGTTGTTATTGGCTTCCAACTTGCTACCTTTTGTTAGTTCTCTTGCATCTTTAGAGTTGCAGAGGACTTAAAATTCAGTCGTTTGGTACTATAACCAAGTTTAGCTGAGCATTTCACATCTCAAACTCTTAAACAGAGTAAAAATTCTGTTGGGAAAAAAAATTGGGAAGACTCATCTAGTATTGGGAAAACCTACCTAGTTTTAAGGTCAGGTTTTATGTGTCTCTATTTCTAAGATTAACATATTATCCCAGCAGTTTATTACGTCTCCTTAACGAACCAAATAAAGACATGAACAAGGTAGTTGATTGGGACTCCACAGATCACATTCAGGGAAACAGCATTTAAGTCCCTATTATTCTGCCGGGGTAGGCAAAGCATTAGCGTCATTCAATTTACACTCAGGTTTTCTGGTTTGGGGTTTGCTTTAGCTGGTTTCAACCCAAGTTCATGCTCTATTTTGACCAGAAGTTCCTACCTCTTTCTGGCCTGAATTCACAGATTAGCAGTAAACATTAGCAGTTTAAGGAAGTACTGGTCATTTCAGATGAGCAGCCTTTGGGGTGGGGGAGGGTTAGCCTTCACAAAGCTTTATCTTTAGATGGACATATTCTGTGTCAGACATTCAGAATGAGCATTTTGGCTATCACTATACAGCTGGCAAAGCTAAAGAAAAAGGCACTTGTTAGAGTTCAGGAGAACAAGCTGTTACAAGAGTATAGGATCACTCCAACATTTGAGTAATGTACAGTGCTACAGAGGCTATTTATTTTGGAATATATAAGAAAGATCAAATTTAAGTGATGCCCATTTATCTCAGTGAAAAAGCCAAAGCGAGACATATTTCAACTCAGGGGAGAAAGTTTTTGGGCTTTTCCCAAACACTAATCATGTAGTCATTCAAAGTGAATGAAAAAGAAAAAAAAAGCCCCGCAAAGGTTGGTGCTTATGGTGATGCAACACCAGATACAAAGGACTACTGCCCCCCTTTAGAAGAGGTGGGAGATGCAGTAATTGCAGAAATGAAAGCTGACCACTGTTCCCCAGAGGCCCGTAGCTCATCGAGTTCACGGAGGGGTTTATTTTAGTTCACACAGAGGTTCCCCAAGGGATGCACGTTTCTTTAGGATTTTAAAGAACAAGCCCATCAAAAAAAAAGTCAACACCTTTGTAAATTTGCTTTGCTTTGTCACACCTTGAAGGGCTAAGCTTTCTATATTTTTAATTACTCTGGAAGATCATGTCTGGCAGCACATGTCTGGAAAAGGGGTAAAACCAGACAAGGATGTGTCGGGAGGCACGGCTGTAGGTGTTCTGTACAATAAGTTACCAGCTAGAAACTAGTAGGGTTAAGCACTAGACTGATGCTGCTGCAGCACAGCACGCAACAGCCACTTCCTCAGCAGAGTGCAAGTACAGTTAGTATCTGCAGGTGTAAGATTTACAGCATTTTAAATGCTAGGTGGAACAGAGTAAAGGTTTTAGAGGGCATTTTCGTTAATCGGTGATATTTTCAGTACTAAGGCAAGAGCAGATGTTAGACTACCCAGAGCTCTGAAGTCATACTAAGTATGCAATTATTACCTCCCTCCCCAAAAAAGCTAACAGTCAAACTAGGCCAATTACTCCAATCTTGCAGAAGTTGCCCTTTTGTTACTAGTTTTTTTGCTCACTTCATTTTCCCTCAAACTGCCTTTCTACTGAATTAAGAAATAACAAATAAGGCAAAGCTGGTAAATGCACAGCACATGAGATATTACCTACATGACACACTGAAGCTAACAAACTACCAGAGTTAACAGCAGGTCAACTTCTACCTTCATTTACACCTGCATTTCAGCCAAATTTTACAGATTCTTAATTTGAGAAGTTCCTTTTTACAGATATTAATCACTAAGCTTTCCATGTAGAGGTTTTGAAAAAGAAAGAGAAGGAAGTTACCAGACTTCACCAATGTAGGTGATCCAGGTGGAGAAAGGTTTATGCTAGGCGACAGGTAAAGATAATTTCTGTTCACTCCAGCATTGAAATCGAAGGGCGATTTGTAATCCTCATACAGATCCATGCCAGAAAATTCAGAGCGCACAGCTGTCCTCTTCTTCCACCGAAGCATTCATTTTCGCTTTCTTGGGCGACTCAGACAGCAGGATTCAGGAACCCTCCGTTTCTTCACATGACACTCACTACACCTCCTCATAAAATTCAACTCTCTTACGCCTCTGTTAAATTTGATAGAGCCATCTAGCAAGTGATTTCTTAGCTATCTTGTAGCTCCTGCTGTTTACATGGCACAAAGTTAAGTTCCTGTAAATTTATAACCGGGGCTGGACTTAAACAGACCGTTCCTTTAACAAACATTCACAGCGTGCCGTTCACGGCTTCTGGAAGAGCATTGGTCCTCTACAGAATTGCATCAAGAATCTTCAATCATTTAAATAAAAAAAGGTCAGCTGACTGCAGCTACACCAGGATATCCTTAATCTTCTAGGACACAAAAGGATTACTAGTCATAATCTATCCTATATACCATCTGTGTAGGACTTTTTCCTCTGATTAATGGAAAATTCTGTGCATGTAACTATTTCTCCAGCTGCTTTCACCACTGTAATAACCAGCAGCCAGAACCCAGTCTCTGCTGCCCAGGTATCACACTGTAGTGTGGGCTCAGAATAGCAGAAAGCAGCACTCATCTCTGAAGGCTATGCTATAAACACCATCTAGGTTTTTTAATGGTGCTAATGTGCCTTATGATTTTTGCCCATGAGGCTAAACACATCTGGGTATAAAGGGTTTTGGGGTTTTTTGTTTTGGTTTGGGGTTTTTTGGGGGGGTTTGTTGTTGTTTGTTGTTGTTGTTTGTTTTGAGGGGGTTTTTTGTTTGGTTTGGGTTTTTTTGGTTTTTTTAAAAGATTATTGAAGTGCACTGCCCTATGCCCTTAGTGCTCCAGCCCGCGTCATTTAGAGCAGCCAGTTATGCCAGGAACCGGTAACACTGGAATGCATTGTCCTGATGAAATGTATTTATGTTTTGACACATATACCATAAAGAAAGATCAACTTACGTAAGCCACCTGGCTTCATGCTGGGGGTATAAGATTTAGCCCTGGGAAGCAGAAGTGCCTCTTACCTAAAAGAGGCACTCAGCACAGTTTTGCAGTGCTTCACTACATTTTTTTTCTTCTTCCATGGTCAGCTTCTTTCACTGAAAAAAAAAAGCTTACTAGCAGTGTAGATCACCTTTAGAGTTGAGCAACAATTTCCTCCCAAACCCACACCTTCACCTGGGCTCTTCACTGCAGCCTGCACACAGAGGAGCATAATCAAATGGAAGTTAATCTTTTCCTCCACTGTAAGAGTGATGTTTTAAGACAGAGCCGACCAGAGACATTACGCCACCTTCCATTCAAAGCTATAGAAGTGAAGGAGCCTTGCAGCATACCCAAGTCAAGCCTAGGCAACGTATTCCCTGGGGACATGAGAAGAAAGCGTACCACTTGCGAAGTTTTAACTTCCCATTTCCACTGCAGTCAGCGGGCACAGGAACAGACCTTCCAGCTAATTAAAGAGCAGTTCCTGTAGGCTGCAGACCTACATTGGCTTCTGGTGCAGACTACCTGCAGGCTCGTAACAATGAGAGTGCCGGAGCCTGAAACACAGGTTTCTGCTATTTTCCGAACCCACTGAAAGAAGAAAATGCCCCTCTGCATTTCTGACACGTGGCTGTGGCATCTGCCAGAAATACTGCAAAGTCCACCTGACAAAGGTCGAAGCTTTGGTCACAGATTCTAGTTAAAGCATCCAGAGGCAGCAGAGAACTGTAACACGGCTACAGTAATAATATACTCTCTATTAACCAAGCACACTAATATGAATAGCTACCGATTCTGCTTTGCAGCCTTCCCTCCTGTAACTCAGCAGACGGGGACTGCCTTCTGTACAAAAGGCTCAGGCAGTAATTGTACTAACTGGATTAGGCAAAATGACAAGTTATCAGATGTGGCACCCCGGAAGAGCTGGGTGTTTTCTACCATTGCTGTCCCAGCACAGAGAGAGTGAAGGTGAGGCTACCCTCTAGGACTTCTTCCCAATCCCAGAGAATCATTCAATGTAACACCAGTCAATGCTAGCAGGCTACGACAACTGAAAGTAGCTATTACAGGAAAAAGAACCCCTTATGAAGATCTGTTCATCCCTGCTAACAATCAGGAATCTCCTGGCCAAGGGCATTTACTGGAGTAAATTAGGTTCCTGTCATTTACAGGAAACTCCCCGTGTTCAGTTTTACCCCATACCATCCATTCAAAAAAATCTGGTACTCTCCCTGCATCTTTATTGCGCAAAAGTTGGTTTCAGGTCCCTAGAGACATCTGGATTGCCAGTTTAAGACTGCTGACCTGGCCTGTCGCCACTACAGAGCCAAACTCTCCAACACATCTTCAGTGTAGTCGGAGAGACAAGTTCAGGACATTGCCTACTGCTAGAACATACCTTTGGCTTACAAGGAAGGTTTGCTGAGTTACAAATCTGAGCCTCCACATGAGAGGCTGAATTCTGCTTGCGCCCTAGCTCATGCATAGCCTGAGCATAAGCCCAGAAGTCACCTGAGACAATTCTCTGGTTTTTAGAAATATTACTGTCCTAAGATCATTGCCAAGAGAGGGATCATGCAAGCACTCCTTACTTCAAACTACCCTCTCTGCTCAGATTAATATAGCTTATAGTGGCCATACAGCTGGGTTGCTACAGCACCTCCCACACAAGCTGCCTAAACACACTGGCCTCCTGCAGGAGTTTACAGGGCCATTGATCCTTGCTCATTCTCAGCTACAAATCCTACCCAGTAATGAAGGAAGCTGTTTCACTGAACAAGGTTCTTCCTCATCGCCTAGGGAAGTTTGATGGTCTTCACCCTGAAATACAAGCCAATCCGGCTGTAAGGAGAAAGGACTGCAATCCATCCTTTCAAACCTGCTGTAGTACAACTCCTAGGCTACCTGTCATCCCTAATTCATCCACTTCAGGGAAGACAAGTACTCCCCTGCCAGCCATAACAGCCAGTTTATCCACTTCTTCCCCAGTAGCTCCTTAGCACACTCAGGGATTCAGGGCAGACCAAGGCAGCACTCCCCCTATACTGCCTAAAGGCAGTCTGAAGAATATAGGCCCTGCTAGCTGTTAGCATGCTGCATTTGGAGGAGAAATGAATTTCTCTCCAAGGGACTTTCCAAATTAAACTGATGGCCCCAGGAAACAAAGCAGGATGGGGATGACAGACAGAAGCCACACGGAACCGAAAAATCTTGCTCTGCAGCACGAAGCTTTTTGATGAGTTTAGCAGCTCTCAACAGTCTGAACATAGCTAGGCAATGGCAGGAATCAAGATTTCTCTACACTATGAGAACATTATGAGGCCTTTCTAAAGGGCTCTCCCATGACCAAAAAATCCTGCTGCATGGCCTTCCTCCTCCTCACTCTTCACGGTAATTCAGAGCACACGCAGCTTGAGGTGGAACTGAGGCTGTAGAGCCATACCCTGCTAGATGTACCCTGCCTTCCCAGTGCAAGACATACATTTTAGAGCTGAAGCTTAAGTTTAGACTTCTGTTATGTGGCTTAGAGTAGTTATTGTGCACACTCAAGTAGCTTTGTTCTTTGCCCTGCATAGCAAATTCAATTGTTACAGGTGTACCTTGGTTGTTACTGCAGGTATCAGCTGCAAGCCAGTACCTGAAGAGATCTTGAAGCCTAAGGACGCACACGCTCCAGAGACAAGTGGCAGTGCGGTTTTGCTCATTATGCAAGAGATTAAAACTGAAGATTTTGCTGTTCCAGAACAAGTACTCATTTGCCCTTAACAACTCAGCATGACTAAGAGGTTGGTATTTAAGTCATCTATGCCATTTTAGAACCTGGTGTTTGAGAGACTGGCATGAAGGGAGATAACTTCTGTCAAGGATGCTTGAACCAATTACTGACAAGTTCAACTGAATGTCACAAAGTGGCTCAGGAAGGCTCAGCAAGCCTCAGCAAAGCGTTACCATCACAACTCCTACCATTAATTATGTTGTAATCTCCTCTGTTAAGGTTAGAGAGTGTGCTTAAAGCTTTCCCAGGTAACTATTTAGCATCAACAGTCAGCACAGATTGTGCACATCATGAATCGTAAGGCAGGGAACTTCCTGCACAGCTAGAAAAGCTGTTAAGTTTGAGCAAACACTGTTAACCAGATATTTGCCTGTCTAGGCTCAGACATCGTTCTTTCTTCAGATACCACCTGCTGCTCAGGTCTGCAGCTTCCACCTTAGCTCAAGGCTCTAGCAGCAATTTAAGTAAGGCAATGTAATGTTAAAGCACTTGTACCTTGTCGGTAGCTAAGCAAGGATAAGACATTATGGTAGCCTTGCAGAGAAGCGGCTTTTCCCACATTTAGGTCTAGCATAACAATAGTTTGTTTATACATGTTCCCTAAAGAAACCAACCCCAGCTCAAGCATGACTGAATACCACCTCTGGGCTTTGAAGAAACTAAGCTATGTGTTCAGTAGTGTTTCATACAAAGAGTTAAATTCAAAATGGAAAGGCTACCACTAATGCCTCAAGATTGGAGGAACGCAGAGGCTACCCTAGGACAAGATCCAAATGATATTTTGGATAAAGCCACCTAAATAACCAATCCACAAGATCTGTGTCTAATCTAATTAGAGTTTTGCTGCTACGTAGGCACCTTCACCATCTTGGACGTCCTGCATTTGCGTCCTGTTTAAGCACAGAGATACCAAACTTGTGCACCACAGCCCATACTTTTGGCAAGCCTGCCATGACTCCAGCACCTAATTCAGCAAACAAAAGAGGATGGGGGAAGAGTTGGTTGACAAAGAGGGGGAAGAGGCGCTTGCTGTTTTGGGGGCATAGCAAAAAGATTCAATCTCTTATTTCAAGGTTGATTGTTAAGATTCAACTGCCTGCTCAGCCTATATCTGGTTTGAATTTGCATCTTCTGCAGTCTGCTAACAGGCAAGACTGACCTGAGGCCTTCCAGTAACTGCGGCTGGGGCAAAGACTTCCAGCCAGGTCTTCCCCCACCCCCGTCTTTCCCAGGTAGATGCCAATCAGGCAGCAACAGTCAGGCTCCTCTCCCCACTCCAACTGAGTTTATAGGGCATAAGCCATTTATAAAGCTACTTATGCATCTTAAGCCAATCTAGGTTTTGTAGCATCAATTTGATCTTCAAAGTCTTACCAGTTTACAGACAAGTAAAGCCTTTCAGCACCTGATCCAAGGCCTTAAAACTGCATTAAGAGAGAAAGATGCCATGAAGCAATAGGACAGAAGCCCAAACACTAAGCAAGCCTTAAATTAGCACATTCGTGCTCCTACTTCCACATTGTGCTCTCTCTCCCCTCCCTTAAACAGCAGATACCTCTTTCAGCCCTCGAGATTTTTGCATGACATGAATGGAGCTGCACAGCTATAGCAGTTGCTGACAGTATGAGTACAGGCTTTTGCAGCCCTATTAGTAATGATCAGCAGACTGTGGCTTACAGGTTTAGGCATTTGCTGTCTTCTAGCAGAGTCCAACTCAACACCACCATAATAATCTCATTATTTCAGCCTCCCCCCACATGCTTTCTCTGGACTAGCTCTCCCTGATGCAACAGCATTGTCCAGTATGGTTCTTTGCATAGAAATAACTTCTCCAGCATTTTCTTAAGACTAAATGCTGCCTTCACTTACTCATATATAAAAGAACCCAAACAAACAAATTAAAAACCCCCCAAAAACCCAAACAAAAACCCGCTTAGAATGATCAGTATTCTCTCAAGATGTATCACCCTGCAACACAAACACTTCCGAGTGTTGCAGTTAAGGATTACGGGATTGCTAGTATTGCTCTCTCATTAAACCAAAGTCTCAGCCCACAGCATTTCAGACAGCTGACGCATGTCTTAGCAAAGGCAGCAGTTCTCTTCTGTCCTCCTCCCAATCCAATTATGAACTCAGACTAATTTCCTGAGATCTTGTGAGGGAGTAGATCCACGCTCTGGCATATTTTGCCACTAGACAAGCTGATATCACAGTAAGACTCTTAACCCGTTCATATCAGACAGAAGTGTCTGTATTTGCACAGGTTCTCCACCACCTCTTGAAGACATCTGCTCCAGCACTTAGAAGATTTTCGTTAGGCAGAAATCCCTGACTTATGGCAAAGTTTTGTGTCTCAAACAGTGGTCAAAGCAGTCACATTTATCAACTCCAGCAATAACAGGCAAAAAGCGTTTCCAGCCTATGGGAAGAGTCCAGGGCAAAGGACGCAATAGCCAGCACCCCAGAACCAGTGATCAAGTAGGGCATTGCATCGACTTTTGAGAACTCAGGCCAAACTCTGCAAATACAGAGGAACATTTCCAAGTGAGATTAACAGAGTCAAAACACTGTCAGGTAGATTTTAGAGGAAGGTATTCAGTTATTTTACTTACAGTTATGCTGCCATTCTCTAGAGACTCCGATCCCTGGTAGGAGACTGAACCTGTCAAAAACGCTGGAGAAATAGTGCTGAGCTGCAGCCAGATGACAGTTGGAAAAGATTACGAAGAAAAGGCTGTAGTGCAGAATAGGATTGTTTTAAACAAAATTTTAGTATGTAACCTTGCAATCTAATTAAAAGCTTCACTTGAGCAAGTTCGATTGGAGTGACTCCCAGCCTCCCTCAGAAGACAAGTCTACTCTTTTGCACTCTTAAAGCAAACCTCCCTCTTTCAACACTGCACCCCATTTCTGAAAAGCAGCTCCAGAAAAGCCCACCATTCCCAGTCCACAACATCAGGTCGCACCATGAAAATGATACTGAAGTTTTAAGAACAAAGCAGATTTGATTACATATTAGGCTGAATCACGTACTGTGATATCTGAAAGGATAATCACCAAAAAAAGCACCATCTGTAGTCTTAGCAATACCTTAATAATACCAGCAAACACTCTTCAATGCTTGAGGTACACACTAGCTCCCACCACGTAATTACCAAGTTCGTGCCTGGATTTGGTGTAGCATAGAATTTGCACCATTTACTATCAAGGACAGAAGCACAGAAGCACCTACACAACCAAGCAGCACACAATTTGATGCAAGCAACGGGGCTTAGGGTAAGTACCTCACAAAATCCATCCTTGGAGATATTCAAAAGCCATCTGGACATGGTCCTGGGCAACTGGTTCTAGGTGGCCCTGCTTGAGCAGCGGGGTTGGACCAGATGAGCTCCAGAGGTCCCTTCCCACCTCAACCATTCTGTGATTAAGACAATGGCTGTACAAAGTCACAGGCTGCTTACCCAGATTCTCCGAGGTCTGCAACCCTGAAGAGACTGTTCGGGAACATGAGGAGTACTAGTGCCCTGCCCCAGAGGAGGTCTGTGGCCAGCCCTTCATCTTGTGAATTACATTTGCAAATACCTACCTGCTGACAGAATAAAGTTCAATTTTCTCCCATACTTTCTAAACTGAAGTATGGACAGAGACATCAAAGGAGACTTGGCACTTCCACACATCTCCCCAGTGTACAGGAGTATTATGTCAGCTGACAAGCAAGGCAAGAGCATTTACAGCAGTAGAGACTATTTTGATTTCAGTTAGGAGTCTGCAGGAAAATGGTAGCTGACCGGTCCAGTTGGGCCAGATTCTGAGGGAAAAAAAAAGTCCTGTATTTGCATAAAAGGGACTGACTTACATTTTGCTCACAAGATGAATGAGCGAGCAATTTCTTGGGGCTGACACGTGATTCCAGACCTTTAATAGAGAAGCTCTTTGCAAATATGTTTTAGAAAGCCATCCACTTCTCCCTGACCCCGCTTTCCCCAGGAGGGAAGTGAATGTATGCCTATGCACCAGGAATAGTTCACTCTCGTATACAAAGAAAAGCTTGAGGTAGACAAATTAGCTATCAGTGTCACTATGCTAAAGCTACCTTATAGCAGGAGCCTCTCCTCCTCTTACCCTTTAATCTATTGATTAAGCAGAGCCCAGGGAAACTAGCTGAAGTCTTTAAATTACCTTCTCAGACTCCTCAATTTATTCTTCACCAACTCCAGTGCAGCTTCCTTTATTCCACCAGCAACTTTCCCTAGTGCTTGCTCTCAGGTTCTCCTAGCAAAGCTCCTCAGTCCAGACAAAACCTGGCACAAAAGCTTCCAAACACATGTCAGTTCAGCTACAGATGTTAGCTTGCCCTTCAAAAGCACTGGGAGAGTCACCTCTGTGCTCGGGACATAGTAATTTTTAACATTGTTGTACAAGTCACCCAGAAATAGTCAGAGCACAGTAATCTGCAGCTGGGCTCCCACAAAAGATACACACATAACACCAACTGGAGTGAAATTTGTTAGAAGCACTGCTAAGTTTACCATCAGAAGACAACAAAGTATGGAAAGCTCCATCTTGTCAAAACAGCCTTCTCCTGTTGACATCATTCCACTTCAAATATCCCTAACACTAATGAAGGAAACAGCTAGCTGGCTGTGCTCTCCTAAGATCCCACCCAATTTTCTAGATGCAGGCAGTGTTCAGATACCTTCACCCCTGGCAACCTCACTGCAGATTTAATGGGACTTAATGGAAGAATCATTTTGACTTCTTTTGTTACACATACGTGCACTGCTTGGTGGCAGCCTTCATGTGGAAGCCTGGCAACCAACCTTTTGCCAGGTTGTTTGGATACGTTTGGGTTTTTTTTCTGCCGAATCCCCTCACTGGGCTACCCTGCCCTCCTTCAGGCTCACAGCATCAGCTGGCTTAAAACAGATCCAAACAATGTATCAGAAGTCAATTGAAGGTACTTGATACTATAGCCTGGAGCCATTTCAGTAAGCTACAAAAGTCAGTAAGAGCCAAGGCTTTAACTTACCTTTTCATCCTCAAACACAACTTTAAGATTATTGCAACTTGAAAGAGGATTATGCCCCTCCAATAAATGCATATGAAAATGTGGAAATTAATTTGAAAACTTACAGCTGAATAGCCTTTATTGTACATACTCTTACTAAACAGAGGTAGCTACACACAAGTTCCTGGGACACCAGTTACTTTTAAGAGGTCCCTCCCGAGAAGCACAAACCTTTCTAATTTCTGAAGTCTCACAGCTCCTTGCAGTCACATCATGTTCTTGGAAACTGCAAAGCTGTAAAAACGTACATTTTTTGCTAGAACTTCCATACACAAGTTACTGGTTGCATGGTTAAGCTGCACTCCTACTGTAGTCTGGCTCCTTATTCAGTTATCCATGACAAAGATAAGCTTTTTGCTTAATAATTCAACATGATGATGGCAACCACCAGGTTGATACTCTCTTCCCTTCTCAGGCCTTGACTAACCAAGTTTAAGATTTACATTGGTGCTGTCAAACAAGTGTAATTGCGTAACACTTAAAGTAGGATTTCTCCAACACAAGTAACTACAAGTAGCAAGCTGTGTAGAGATCCTATTAACATTTTTGCTCTTACCTTATCTGAGAAGATAGTGTGAAATGTCCATGAAACTGTAAAACCCTGCCTAGCCAGCAGTAGAAGTGCACTGGTACAATAAATATGCCATCATATATGCACCAGAAATCTCTCAGGTCATAAGAACATGCTCCTCATCCCCCTTCCCCAATGGGTCAAATCACACCTCTAGACTAGTAATGCTTTAGACTAGTAATGTCGTGGTTTAACCTGGCAGGCAGCCAAATACCACGCAGCCACCCGCTCACTCCCCACCTCCCAGTGGGACGGGGAGAGAATCAGAAGGCTAAGAGTGAGAAAAACTCATGGGTTGAGATAAAGACAGTTTAACAGAACAGAAAAGGGAAAATAATAATAATGATAGAATATACAAAATGAGTGATGCACAATACAATTGCTCACCACCCACACCGACCGATAACCAAGTAGCAATCGCTACTTCCTGGAACACGCCTACCATTCATATACTGAGCATGACATCACATGGTATGGAATACCCCGTTGGCCAGCTGGGCTAGCTGTCCTGACTATGCTCCCTCCCAATGCTTGTTTTTGTTTTGTTTTGTTTTTTAAGCTGAATGTCCTTGACTAGCAGGGTACTTAGCAACAACTGAAAACATCAGTGTGTTATCAACATTCTTCTCATACTAAATCCAAAACACAAGCACTAGGAAGAAATTTAACTCTATCCCAGCCGAAACCAGGACAGCCACAAACCCTTCAGAGAACCAGCCTGTCCATGAGGTACTTAAAAGCCGACAATAGACACTGAGCCAGTTACATAGCTTATCCAAGCTAGAAGACAAACCCATATTATTTATCTACATTTCTCACCCACTGCAGAATTTTGATGAGCCCACCTAAACTTAAAAAAATAAGACCTAACATCGGAGTGCTAATGGCACACCAACAGATTGCTGGTATAAAGTACTCTTGCACACTGATGCAGCAGTTCACTACTACTGCGTATCCCTCATTTGAAAACACAGAATAAGTTGTGTTGTTTTCTCTGCAGCATCAAAGAAGGTACATTACCTATTCCTTTACAGTCCAGTATTTTACCAGTCACCCATCCAACCATGTAGTGCTTGAAGTGTCCTATTCCAGATGGAGTTTGGCTGCTACTTGCCCGTACTGCTACACCACATACCCAGCTGGACAGCACCAATTCCTGCAGTGCTTCCAAACTCATTTGGAGCAATGGCTGTCACTAGCAAAGGGACCTTAAACCGCACTCTGCCAGGGCTGCAAATTGGTTAAACTCAAGAAGTGGGGCTTGAATATTTTTGCACTGCTCTTAATCTCATTTAAGAGATAAGAGGGACAATCCTGCAACTGTGCATGCAACGAACCAGGAGCAATTCACTAACAGACCAACTGCACTGGCTGGCTTATTTTTTTCTAATATAATGCATCTACCTTTAAAGTATTATGACCACTGAAGTTCCCATTATATTAATAAGTACTCTGAGATTTTATCCGATTGATATGTCCTTGAATGACTTTTAATGCTGCTTGAGCTGAGTAAATCCTGTTAAGAGACATTTGCTCCTACTCCAAGTCAGACTAGGACAGTAAATTAAATGAAATTGTTAGCCTACAGAGATACTGCTGTCGCACAAATTGACAGTCATAAAACACTAATCACTCCAAAAGTGGAGGAAGGCAAAGAAAAGGGTCAAGAAAGTTTGTCCAGAGATAATTCCTCACAAAGACATAAAGCTTTCAAGGATTTCCAGGTCCTAGAAGAACTTGAGCATACCCCCTTCCATGAGATCAGACTTTGGACACAAGTCATCACTTTTCGCCTCTGGGTGGTATTATACGCAATCTATATTTGCTTTTTTACAACCTACACAGGTTCAGATCAGAAAAGTACTGAACTCAGATCATAAAAGTACTAATCTCTCAAGATTTCCAAGCAGTATTCATATATTTATGCATGACCTAGTTGTGTCCCAGTCCATTCCACACAAAGGTAAGTTTTCCTAAAAATCAGCATGCTTGGAGAAGCTGATCTCCAGGCTCCTCACTTATATTTCACAGCAAATTAAGCAGAGCAAGTTAAACCATTTTATTTTACTGAAGTATATGAGAGTGGACAAAACTGGAAAGACATATCTAGATGAACACAAAGTCGGGCAGACATTTTTCCTGATTCTGGTACAGCCAACGTGATGGAAGCTACAGGGGGAGGGAAGAAGTGCAGTGGGTTTGAAGGATCAAAGTTTGAAGGATGTGTCTTGAAGAAAATTGAGCTTCAGCCCTAAAAACTGGGGAAAGGGGGTTTTGTTGGGTTTTACGTGGTTTTGGTTGTTTGGTTTGGTCTTGGTGGTTGGTTGTTTTGTGTTTTTTTGTTTTTGTTTTGTTTTTTTTTTTTAAAGAAAGCACAACTCCACTGCTTTTACTGAGCAGCTGGTCCAGAACTGCACTGCACTGTTTCTACAAGTTGCCTCCTCACAGTATTTGACCTCAAACTGAACATCACTGAAAACCCTAAGAATAAAGTTTTGCACTGCTAAGTGAAGTCTAAGTTTAGCATCATTCCCTATTGCATAAGCTAACCCATCACACATCCCATTTCACACCTGTAAATATCAAACAAAAAAATACATATATTCATAGCCACTTTAAGTGCTGGTCATGCTCCAGTCTGAGTTTAATGGATCAGTTCTGTTTAATGGATTAGCCTGGTAAACTTTTCAAACTTTATGCTTAAGTCTAGCTGATATCCAGCAGGTTACTGTTACATCAGGTTTGGCACATCATAGCTTGGCCATCAGCACAGAAACCGCTCAGAATAATTCAGAGCTTAAATAGCTATTAATAATGTAATTCACAATTTTTCATTCTGCATTGCCAGATAAAAACTGGATCAGAAAATTGAAGAGGGAAAAGTCCAAGCACTGACTTGCATACTGCGTTTTCCCAGCTGTCAATCCCCAAGTGTGCACTTTAGCTAGGGAGTTGTTATATGGCATTATTGTTAAAGAGCCATCACACCCATCAGAAACACTGCTGCCACTACCTTGCATGAAGGGGAAACAAGGCCTCTCTAGTGACATGGCCTTGGAACAGGCAGACTACAGAATTTATTTTACTTAATGCTTGCTTTGTCCTTGACTCATCAGTTCTCCCTCCCAAAGAGCTTAAAAAGTCTTCTCAGCTCCTCTTGATGACACACAGAGGTCTTCCTTTGACTTCTGTATCCCTCTTCTCATTCCATATTTTCACTTTCTCAAAAGATGCTTCCTGAATAGGAAAGTACTTTTCATTGGGGATGGAAGGGAAGTACGTTCCTGTGATTCACCAAGGTGAAGTTTGCTCTTGAATTGTAAAAGCGTATTAAAGATTTCACATACCAGTGTGCTAGAATGGAATTAAAGGATGACTGCAAATTTATTCCAGTAAAGCTCTCCCTTTTGCCGTTCACTCCAAAAACACTCCCTCGCCACTGCAGGAAGCACTCAACAGGTTGCTCTGCAGATTTCACTGACATGCAAGTTGCTTCCCTTCTTACACAATCTCCAAAAAACTTTCATGCCAAAAACCTGCTCAGCGACAGGCATGCAAGCCAACTGAAACCATTCAGCTTCAGAGCATTAATTCCAACAGTTTTCGGTTGCTACTCTTTAGAAATATGCAGAAACTAATTCTCCCTATCACCACTGCTTTTGTCAACCATAGCACTCATGTTCATCTGCAATGCACACAGAAAGGTATCAAAGCAGAATGCCCCAAATACTCTTTAAGGGTGGCATAAGTTTCCCAGTTAAAGATTCAGACAGTGTCTGTGATTTGGGTTGGAAGGGACCTTTAAAGGTCATCTAGTCCAACCCCCCTGCAATGGGCAGGGACATCTTCAACTAGATCAGGTTGCTCAGAGCCCCGTCCAACCTGACCTTGAATGTTTCCAGGGATGGGGCACCTACCACCTCTCTGGGCAACCTGTGCCAGTTTTTCACCACCCGCATCATAAAAAAATGTCTTCCTTGTATCTAGTCTGAATCTACCCTCTTTCAGTTTAAAGCCATTCCCCCTTGTCCTGTCGCAACAGGCCCTGCTAAAAAGTTTGTTGCCTTCTTTCTTATAAGCCCCCTTTAAGTACTGATAGGCTGGAATAACGTGTCCTTGAAGCCTTCTCTTCTCCAGGCTGAATAACCCCAAGTCTCTCAGCCTTTCCTCATAGGATCCCCCTGATCATTTCTGTGGCCCTCCTCTGGACCCACTCCAACACGTCCATGTCTTTCATGTGCTGAGGGCTCCAGAGCTGGACGCAGTACTCCAGGTGGGGTCTCACCAGAGCAGAGTAGAGGGGCAGAATCACCTCCCTCGACCTGCTGGCCACACTTCTTTTGATGCAGCCCAGGATACGGTTGGCCTTCTGGCTGCGGCTCATGTCCAGCTTTTCATCCACCAGTACTCCAAGTCCTCCTCTGCAGGGCTGCTCCCAATCCCTTCATCCCCCAGCCTGTATTGGTACCGGGGGTTGCCCTGACACAGAACAACTTGCAGGAACAAATTATACACTTAATAGTGTGAACAACTTGCAGCTCAGAAGCTGGTATTTTAAGCAATGCGCCCAGAGAGGTGCATTAGGCAAACGGCTCACCTACCATCCCAGCCACGCTCTCAGAGCACCAACTGCCTTTCCTTCAGGACTGCTGGACTGTTAAAACCAAGTCTTCACAATCATGATTCGTGGGGAAACATACTGAGCAAGTACCCCTATAAACACTTCAGCAAAGCCATGAAACTCTTGCTTCTTTACAGAAGCGCTCTGTATTGTCTAACCAACGTAACCAGCAGGCAGTTTGTGCAGCACCGCACACGGCAACAGTGTCCTGCAACACATGCAGCATCTCTCTGGCACTTGTTACATGCCTGGTGAGCTTCTGGTTTTTTCCTCTCTTGATGGGGAACACAACTAAGCAAGTTTATCTTGAACGACAGCACTGGTTGCTGGAACTGAGTAATAAAGCATGCACTTGCAATAGACATATTTCTCTGAACAAATTAACTGTTGGAGACAATGTAGTCCAAAACTGAATTATAACCTTAACATTAAATACTCAGAGATTCCTCCAGAAAAGAAAAAACATAGCTGACTGAGTATTTAAAGATTAACATGAAGGGCAGGAAAGCAAGACTTGTTCGCGTCTAGAAATCAAGATCGTATTCAAAAAGAGACGTTCAGCCACTGCATTTTACTTTTCCAAAGAAGTTTACTACTACCTGCTTAGTGTCCACACGCGTTCTGCTAGACTGAGTAAAGTACTAACATGTTTTCTAGCGAACCCAGAAAGGACCATTATTTAGACTGACCTGCAGTCCTGGCAGAGCATCAAGATCAGTATACAAAGCTCAAGTAGCAGTTCACAAGATACAGACAGGTCTCACTGCTGTACCTCAGCATTTGCTAGAAGTGTGTTAAGAAATACAAATGTATTTCAGAAAAGGCTAGTATTTAAGACTGATTCCTAGAAACAGTTATTTAAATGATAGCAGCGACTGTTTATTCCTTCCTCAGAATCTTCAGATGAGGAGGTTTAAAGTGGGTGTCCAGAACACACCTTTATGGCAGTTAGGGATTGATTTATTGGAGAAAACAACAGTAAAGCTCTAAAGACTTCCCCTCCTTCCAAATTACTGCACTTAAATCATACGACACTAGTAGCCAGCTAGAAGCTGCAGTAGAGTTTTTAAGCAGTTAAGCTACATAAATTAAAGGCCAACTTCTCTGAAGCACACACACACATCCTTAACTTGGGTTTGGGTTGTGTGTCCCCAGCCCAAGCTTGGTGCTGAGGTCCCCATGCACCCTGGAGCAGGAGCTGGTAGGGAAGATAGCGTGCAGGGGCCCAAAAATGTCCTGAGACCTGGGAGAAGCAGGGAGCCAGACACATGCTGTGCTCAGTCTTGCTCTGTAAGAACATCAGGGATGAGCAACTGCTTGGCAGGCAGCAGCCCAACCCCAGCTTGCCATTTCAGACACAACACCTGGCCTTCTTGAGATGTACAGGCAGTTACCTCTTCAGGATCCCCCGTAGTAACTTCTGCTCCCTGCTCCTTCAAATAACTCCAGAGGTGGTGACGAACCACATGGCAATGCTCTGGATACAGCAGGTGGATGCATCTAGGACACATCCCTTTCTCGACGGCACGTATGCTACCTATTTGGGGCACTATAGCTGCACAGCACCTGAAGAGTCTGCCTAAGCAGTGGACACAAAGGGCTGTCACAACCCAGAGGACAAGAAGGTAAAACAAATACCTGCCAGGCAGGCACCAGAGAGGTCCTGGGAGAAGACAAAGCAATACTCACTGCAGGTCTATGCTTTTACTCAAGATCAAATCCCCTCTAAAAAAAAAGTTTTGGAGCACAACGCTGCAGGTGGCTTGTCAAGGAGATGAAACACACTGTGAATGGTGCTTTTAAGAGCTCATGGCGCCAAGCAAAGCACGTTGCAGTAAAACGGCCTGTTTTCCGTCTGCCAAGACAGTGACATCTCACAACAGGAAAGTCAGTATTTAAATAAGGCTCTTTCCCCATCTCGTGCAGTACTACTCCTGATGCTCCCCATCCCTGAATGCACGTCAGCTGCTCAGCAAGCCTCTTCAGGGACTGCCTAGCACACATTTGAGTGGTGCTATGGAAACAGCATGCAGCAGCGTGTGATCCACTCATGCGGACTGAAGCCTGTCTATGTTCAGGCATAAAACTAAGCTTTGCAAACAGTAATCAAAGTGCACGGAAGAGTCAGCAGGTTAGTTAAAAACAGCGATTGATTTGGGGACTTCTGCTCTGCCTTCAGCCTGCTTCTCGAGACTCCTCAGATGTAGGCAGAACACCTCTGAGCTGTGCTGAAGGGATTTGTCTTCTACAGAGCCATACAGCGACTAGAGAGCAAGACGCACTTCAGCCAGTGTGAGCTGTGCCCATTTCATACCCCCAACCCTTCTTTTAGGTTGGAAGTACTGGTTCCTACTTACAGCACAGCTTCTTTAAAGATGCTTATAGGCAAGTCCTTGTACAGCTCCACTCCCAGGAGCCTGTGTGAGGAAAAGCAGGGGATATATCAGGACCCTAGCCTACTCTGCAGAGACTACAGGGGACCAGAAGATGCAAGTTTAGAAAAACGGCCTTCTTCCAAGGCAGCCCTTCCCATCAGCACCTGCAGATGTCCACTATTATAGAAGTATTCCCAGGGACTGGACTGCTGTAGAGCACTGCAATGAACGTCAGACACCGATGACTTGAGTGGAAACATCAGGGGGGTTTCTTTTAAATTCTGCTATCCTGATCAAGTTAATCAAAACTCTCTAATGCGCTAATGTGATACATGTTTAGGTAGAGAACAGTCGAAGAGAGAGGGATGAGGAGGATTGCTTTCTGCTCATCTTAGGAATCCTGTTAGTAGTTTAATTAAAGTACTTTAGAAAAAAGTAAACAAAGCAAAACAGACATGAGCAACATCCCCAGTGCTCACAGCTGAAACATGCAGTTTTGCCATGCTAAAGAGCAGCTAAGAAGCATTACTTACAATGCTTGTTTTTCAGTGTTTTTGAGGTTTTTCTAATGAACCGAGATGACTGCCAAGCATGGGCTCTGATCCTAGCGAGGCACAGGGGAAGCACCTGACTGAGAACAACAACTCCAGTGCAGGTTGCCTCCCTTGGCACATCTTTCCATCTATATCCCAGGCTCAGGGGGCCCTGATGAAACTCCACTCCCCTCTAGCTGCTAGAGAAGGGAAAGCAAAACAGGAAAAAAACCCTACTGTTCTGCCTCTGCTAGTCTCTCCCACCACACCCAGCAAGCTGCAGCTGGTCACCAGCCTCTTTGTTACCCTACGATACCATATTGCCATTGCTACTAACAGGCCATAAGCTTTGAACCGAGTTTGCAAGGCCTTAGGACTAGAGGCTTGTCAGGCTTCCTCTGTCTGAACTCTTCTTGATTTGCCTGCAGCTTTGTTTTACTTGGTGTATCTCAGAAAGTAGAGACACGGGATGTGACAATACAGGCATGGTATGATAATAGGGCACAGGGTTGACGTGGGAGACCTCACAGCTGTAAGAAAGTCATCAATCGCCAATGGAGATTTGCAGCTGGACAAAACTATTTTAGAGGTAACAGAGAGCAAAGAAAGAGTATCTAATATACATAAAAGGCACTTTATATAATAGATTTGGATGTAACATGGAGCTTGCAGAGCAATGAAATAAAGAGCAAATGTGTAAAAAGCAAACATAACAGAAGGATCCCAGTGGATCCTACAGTGAGAAAAAAGAAGCCATAACCATCCTATTCCTTCCAGCAAAGGACTCACAATACTGACAACTTGCTATAACACCCCTGCCACCACCAAAATGACACTACCAGCCTCAGAAACCAGAGGAACGATGAGAGTAACACCAGGAAAAGGTGTAGAAACTAAGTACATACAACGTTACCTTTATTATTACTAAGACTTCATGTGCATAAATAGTCTTTTTCTGTAATAAGATCTAAACTAATAATCATTCTTGAATTAGATTGTTAAAATTTCAATTACACTAACAATAAATTGTTGGCTTTCTTTTATATATATATACACACATACACACACACAAAGCGTGCTTCCTCTTTGCCTATGAAGTCTTTAAGCATTGCACACATTTGTTGTGCTGCTGGTAGGGTACAAGCAGGAAAGGGGCCGTTCAGAAGCCTGTCACTCCGAACAGTTGTGGCACAGGATGTTCCTACAGACCTCAGTTCTGCAGAAATTAATGGAGCATCCCAGGCTCGGCCAAGGCAGTGTATACATTTGCTGGAGCACTCCACTCTCAGTGAGCATCCCAGAACACTTATTGCTCTGCTCTCACACTCTGCAATAGAGAAGTCAGCTTGTGAAACAGGAAAGCTGCCTCTTTCAGTGACAGCATTCACACCACAATAGTAGCACTGCTTTCGCGCTAGATAGCATCAATCCACCCCTTTCTGTTCGGGAGCAAGTAATAGCACGACGAGCATTTTTCTGCACACCAGCATTTGCTGGCAGCCAGCCTACTCTCCGCTGCACTGCTCCCCCCCCACCCCCCAGGGGCAACTGGCTGCAGACTCATACAGACGATTGCCACCACTTGTAGCCGCAATAGCAGAAAAATCCATACAGCTGTCTAGACCTCTGCCAGAGATAAGTGTTTTCATAGCAGGGCAACCATTTCAATGTCAGTTACCCTACCTCATGGTATCACTCTGCCAAACTGCCACAGCCAACACACAGCTACATGTTCTTTCAGCTCCCTTAACCAGGGGCAGAGGAGAAGGAGGAAGAGGAGCAAGAGGAAATGGCAGGAGTGACATTGAGCCTTCAGGAGAGATCCAGATTAGAAAGTTATGGATAGCTGGTCTGTTATTGCAGCCCTTTTCAAAAGAGAAGGCTTGTGGTTGAAAGCCTACTCTCCGATACAAGGTTTTTGAGTGAAGGCTCCCAATCTCTCTGGCTAATACACACCCAAATATGAAGGACTTTGAAGATGCTCGCTACCTTTAACAGGAGAGAAAGCTGTCCCTCTGGAGTCTTAAATTGAAGCTGACACAGAGTGACAGTTTTGGCTGAACAAGAGCATTTCAATTTAGTCCTTAATCTCGCTTAATGCTTGCTTTCCCTTTCAGTCACCCTTTGTTTGACATTTTTCTGCTTACTCACTGCAAGATATTAAAAGGACAAGGGTAAACACCTCCTTTCCTCCATACAGCAGATCTCAAATCAGAAGTGTCCGTATTACAAAGACTCCAGTCAGTGGGGGTCATTATCATCCTACCCGGAGGTGAGCTTCTCTTAAACATATGAAAAACTCCACACCCATCAGATGTCTGCTGTGCAGGGTTCTGCAACCGACACTGTTGTTCTTTCCTATTAGACTAAGAATAGAGTTGTTTGGGTTTTTTTCTTTTGAAAGCTGGTCAATAAAACATTGGCTTTCAAGAAGACTCCCTGCACTGTATCTGCTGCCATGGAAACATCACTTTTTGAAGAAATACAGCTGATATCCTCCCTTACCTGCAGTAATGTCCAGCACCCTCAGGAATCAGCAATCCACAAACAACTCACTGATTTTATGTGGCAAATCTAGTCCCTTGACTTCACACAAGACTTCTCTGTACTAGCTGAGGGGCTCCCTCCCCATGAAAACTGTCTGGATCCCTTCCTATTAAAGGAGCAAACGGTCGTGAAGGAAGAGGACAAAGCCTACCCAGCACCCCAGCCTTTACAACACCCAGGGAAGCCAAAGCAGCTTTCGGGGTGCCCTCACCCAGCAGGGTCAGTGCATGGCAGAAAGCATCAGAAGCCCCAACACCTGTTTCCCTCAACACCCAGCTCCTCCCGGGATCATGCTGAGATCTCACTCATTAAGCAGAGGCTGTTAGTCAAGGGCTACTGTATTTAGCAGCTGTAGAAGACAAGAAGAAAAAAAAAAATGCATGCACAAGATAGACAGGAGCAAGAAAATGAATACAAATAAAATTCCCAAGGCAGACTAGTGCAGTACATGGTTACTGCCAGCCCCTGCAGATGGAAGGGGCCGTGCTCAGAAGTCTCCAGGCACAGCTGAAAGCAGCTCAATAGCACTTGTGCCCAGGCCAGCTTTAGGAGAGGTGTTAACATATGGCAGCCAACTTCAGCCATAAAAATCAGCTGTTCCCACTTTACCCACAAAGCACCCAGATCAAGCAGAGCAAAGCACTTGCCCAGCCTGCGCCAGCACAGTTCTTAAACTGGAGCCGAGGCGCACTGCTTTGTTTTGAGTCAGCAAGGTCAGACCGAGCCTTCGAGGTCTCCCGTTGCTTAGGTGGACATTTGCAGTGGGAGAAAGGGGAACCCAAGGTCTGTTTCACAGGACTTCAGAGTGTGGGAAACTGGAACAAACAGGACTTGCATCAATTTCATGTCATTGGGATTTTAAAAGCCCAGAGCACTTACAGCTTTTTCCCTACCTCGAAAGGTCTGAGAGCAGGCTTTACTCTGGGTGAAGGATTGTCATGACTGCATGTGACAGCGCTGGTTATAGGGAACAGGGACAGAAGACCCATGCATACCACAAGCAACAGACTCTTTCCACTGTTGGAGAGCGGGGCGGGCTCCCTCCTCCACCTCCTCCTGAGGTGGGTGCGAGCATGAATGAAGAGCTCAAGTTACCCTTCAATGCCCAAACTTGGAGAGGGCAGGAACAGCTGACACTGCTCCAGCTGCCCACCCTGCACCCATGCACTGGCAGCTGCTTGTGCATCAGCTGCTCCCACGTCCCTCCAACACGGTGCACCAATCCCCTGCATTTCAGTACCTCATTCATGCACCGGCTGAGGGGGGAGGACAGCACTGCCATTAAATAATTCACATAACGCCACCCTGTCAAGCCAGGGCCCTCAGCCTGAGTCAGAAAAATGAGATTTCCCCCACGCACACAGAGTTTTTCATGCAAGAGAGGAGAAGACTTGCTGCTGTTCAAGGGACCTACTGATGTAACTGTTCTGCTGGTTTTTTCCTCTTTCATCTTCAAGTCACTGCTACAGACGCTCAGTTCGGTGAAATTATTCTTCCTTTTTAGTTCCGACAACAGCTGTCCACTCTTACTTAACAAGTGTTTGTTTTCACAATTGCACGTTAAGGAAAAAAAAAAATTCTTACCTACAGTACTGCAAGTACCTAGTGATAAAGAAAACAAATAAAGCAGTAGAAAAAGGTGCAGCTTCATCCATTAGGACGATGGGGGAAATCTTGTCCTACTGCCAGCAACAAGTTCTTTCTGCACAAAAGGAACATTAAAGTCCATTTTGTCAGCCCCAGAAATGCAAGTCAAGGCTCTAGGAAAAGAAAGGCTTACATACTCTCTCAAGAAATCATGTGTAGTGTTTTGGGACTCCTAAGTCCCACAAGGCCAGAAGATTTTGAAAGGCACCAGGTTACGTAAGTGAAGAGCTGTTAAAGCATAAGAGGAACCCCCTAAACACAACATTGGGGATGCAGTATTACTAGATAACTGTTTGTGCCATGCTGCACGTCTTCACGAGACTGCTCTGTGGCACAGTCTCCTCATTCAAAGCACATCAGCACATTGCTTCTGTTGGGGTGGCTTCATCCTTGTTTTTCCAGTGGTGAACCATACCAGCACTAACAGTAAGGGTGGCAAGCCACAGAGAGACTCTTTTTGCAAGCAAAATCAGGTACACAATTTTGGGGGTGAAAAAAATAAAAAGTCAGAATCTTTGTGAAAACACAACTGCAGTTATTAGTCCATTCAGCAACTGAGTCCATACAGTGGAAGACCAGATTTTTGTTCATGGCAACTTAACACAAAACAACAGAAGAAAGGACTCCTCATCTCAGGGTAATATTATATCTGTTTGGCTTGAGCCGACACTACTGCTTTGGTGCTTGTAATCACAGAGCAAGAGACCCCAAGCACTTGCAACCCCAGCTTTCCAGAGCGGTTGGAGTGCACTGAGCACCACGTAGAGGCATACAGCCAGGCCAAACATCCCTTTGCTGAAAACAAAGACACTTCAAGTGAAAAATTGCTCAATGGTTCTGTGCTGCTGATGGTAGGCTAGTAACAACTGTTTCAGGACTGCTGCCATACCTGACTGCTCAAGAGAGAGGGAAGACTTAAACATGTTATACACCGGGAGTATTAGCCTTGTCCAGCTAAGACTAGCCAGTCTTAACTATAATCTAGATTTTCTTCCCACCTCCTCACTTTCACTAGCTGAGAAAGCTAGTGAAACAATAGCAATAACAATGAAAAGTGTAACCTCTGACTCACACTTTTAAACAAATTAATTTCTGTTTAGAGGAGGCAATCCAGGATGTTTAAGCCAGCCCCAGAGACAGGACCTGGCAGCCTGGATTTTAGCCAAGCACGTGGCTTTGGTGAGTAATACCGTATCATCAAGCACAATTTGCAATGCAAGCACTCCAGTTTGCCACGGAAATAGGTCTTTGAAGGCTAACTAGCAGGGTATTACAAGCAATTAATGGAACAGGCAGAAGTGTGTTGGCTATTCCAGATTTTCCCACTGTACCTGCAGGTCTTCACCTCACGCAAAAGAGAAAATAGCATAATCACCTCCAAAAAGAAGGCAGAGGAAGAAGGCGTTGCACCATGTTTGCTCCATAACCGTCACTTACGTCACACTAGATACACTATTCTGATATACAGCCTGAGGTGCAGTACCCTCTTCATACAAAGCAGTATTTACACAAAAATGCGTTCAATAGCAAAACAAGCCTCTAGAAAGCTTCAGCATTGCCACTAAAGCTTTTCAAAAGACCAAAGTATTTTACTGTCCTTTTCCATTAGAAAGTTGTTCAAGACACTGCAGTTGCAATAAAGGTGTTTGCCTTTTAACAGGCTCAAACACAAACAAAGAACTTCAGGACAAATACTGAAATCTGTGTTAATGCTCCTGCAGTTGGAATTAAAATCCTGATCGAACTGATAGTGGTTCTGTTTGTCAGTCCCCAAGAATAGGGCTTGGGGGATTGTTTTTTTTCTTTTGGGTTGGTGGTTTTTTTGGTTTTGGGTTTTTTTTTTTGTTGTTGGTTGGTTTTTGTTTTTCTTTTTTATAATTTATATATATTGAAGATAGACACAGGACTTCAGAATGGTTGAAGGAACCTCCCTGAGGAGGTGCAGCCCCCCATCAGATTATCTTCTGCTCCGGCAGAGATAACTTGCCCTTTTCCCTATATACAGAGAAACTCAGAAGTCATTGCTAATTGTACACGTGTACTACAGCAGCCTCGAAACACTTAAATGAGAGCACGGACAGATCAGGGTTGGTGCCTGAACCAGCTCACCTGGCAGAGCAGAGGGCTTGACCACGCAGAGTCAGGGGTTACAACCCCAGCACCTCCTGTGCCTCCAACACCGCTGCCGCCACAAGTGAATGCTTCCTGCCATCCCGAGCACGCTCAGAAGGAAAACACTGAACAAAACCAGTCCAAGGGCAAAGACGCTGAGCTGGGCCGAGCAGCCCTACCAACTTACTCAAAGTAGCTTATTGACCCCGGCCTGCCTTACTTCGTCCAGTGGAAAGCAGGTGGTGTGTAGTTCAGTACTACACCATATAAAAGATGCCAAATGATACTCAGATCAGTAGGATTTATGTAATACACCGTTGTGGGAGAAGCTTTTATAGCAAGAGATCCTGCTTTGCCCGCATTCAGGTCAGCCCTCATCAAGGCACCAACTACGCTCGTGGGCAGCAGCCCCAAGGTTTTTTTGTTTTAAATAAACCGCAAAGTTTTAGGGAGAGCGTTGCAACCGCGGCATTCGGCACCTAGAACGGCCTCCCCCAGGCAAAATCCACGCCGTGGAAGCACCCCCGCCTTCCGCAGCCGACAGAGCCACGCAGGCGACCGCCCGGAGGTGCCCCCCCTGCCACCGCTCAGGAGCCCAGCTGCCAAAATGGAGTTGCCAGCTGCTGAGCAGCCCTGGGATGGAGAGAATTAAGAGGGAATAAACCGTACAAACACTGCTGGTTAATCAAAAGTTACACACTCGTATAATGGAAGCGCTCTACTTTTACTCCTGAGTGGAAAGTTTATTCTCCCCCCTAACCCCAGAGGGAAGGTCGGGATTCCCGCCCGCGCCCGCCGGCCGGGGAGGAGGGGG
>NW_009195110.1:3265-4113 GCF_000690835.1 Fulmarus glacialis | reverse complement strand
CCCGGAGGGCCCGTGGCATCCCCCGTGTCTTGTCCCCCATCCCACAGCCCGCGTCAAATATCCTCCGTCCCATATCCCATATCCTGCCTCCCACGTCTCACAGGCTGCAGACCCCATCCCAAAGGCCGCATCCTACAACCCAGACCCTTATATCGCCCACCCCATATCCTTACATCCCGCATCCTCCATCCCACAGCCCGCACCCCATACCCTGTGTCCTGCATCCCATACCCTACATCCCACAACCCATATCCTACATCCCGCATCCCACATCCCATACCTTACATCCCGCATCGCACATCCTACGTCCCACCTTCCATATCCTACATCCCGCATCCCAATCCCATGCCCTTCATCCCACATCCCATACCCTATGTCATGCATCCCATATCCTACAACCCGCATCCTACAGCCTGCACTCTGTATCCCATATCCTACATCCCACCTCCCGTATCATGGATCCCACCTCCCGTACCTTACATCCTGCATCCCATACCCTACATCCCACATCCTATATCCTACATCCCACCTCCCATATCATGCATCCCACCTCCCATATCCCACATCTCGCATTCCGTACTCTGTGTCCTGCATCCTATACCCTACATCCCACGTTCCATATCCCACATCCCACACTCCCCATCCCACATCCCATGCCCCACATCCCACATTCCCTACCCTCCATCCCGCATGCCGTACCCGCACCCCACCTGGAGCCCGGCCAGGCCCCTTACCCTGCTGAGGGGCAGCTTGACGATGTGGGATCTGTTGCTGGAGATTATCCTTGGGAAGAGGAGGAGGAAGAGGACGAGGAGGAAGGTCAGACAGAGCGGTCCCACGCTCCCCTG